>NC_091455.1:40414368-40720267 GCF_027789765.1 Dendropsophus ebraccatus | reverse complement strand
TTCTCATGGGGGCCTGCAGCATTGGTGCTAACTCCTTTTAGTAGGGGATTTGATTGCAACAGCAGAGGAAGGAGAGTTGGAGAGGGGCCTGTCATGAGGCTAGAGGGCTGGCTGTGAAGGAGGCTGCGCGCTTGCTCTGCCCGGCTGCAGACTGTGAAGCGAAGGAAAAGCCAATAGAAAGGATAGCAGAAAGCAGGCCCTGCGCCGGGCAGCCGTCAAACAGACTGCCGAGTAGAAGAGCAGTACAAGAGAGGGCTAACTCTGCCTACGGCCACACCACCCTGAACACGCCCGATCTCGTCTGATCTCGGAAGCTATGCAGGGTCGGGCCTGGTTAGTACTTGGATGGGAGACCGCCTGGGAATACCAGGTGCTGTAGGCTTTTGTTTTTCCTCCCTTCTAACAGCAGGGCCCAGTCAGTCTCCCCTCTAGCTTTCTCCCCTTCTCTTTTTCAAGCGGGCATTTGCTTCTTTTTTTAGGTGCTTTCTCTCTTGTGCCGTGGAAGCCTGGCCTACTCCTCCTCCTCCTCCTCCTCACGTTGGGCAGCAGCATTCTTGCTCACTCCTTTTACAGTAGTAGTGGGCTTGACTGCAACAGCGGCAGCCGTGACCTGCAGGGGGCTAACTTACAGCACAACACCTGCTGTAGATTTTGGCAGGCGAGGCCAGGCGCCCTAGAAAGGAGGCGCCGTCTGAAAAGCAGCTTGCGGTCACCGGCAAAAGCATCTCACCTTCTTCCTTGAACTGACGCCTGGACGCCCTACGCCATCCCGTGTTGCCGGCCCGGCCGCTTCTTTCCTGTCCACCCCGAGTTACTTCTGAGCCTGTGGAAGCCCTGCAGCCAGCCCTTTGAAAGAAAGGCACCTACTGAGAGGGGGCAGTGATGTGTCAGGTTTTCCCTGGGTGGACAAGAGCTGAGGTGCGTGAGGGCGGCACCCGGCCCTTGCATCCGCCTTTAGGACCCCACCCTCCCCGGTGGGGCCGGAGTGGTGCGGTGCTGGGATCCACGACTTGAGAGCTCCTAGCCCAACTCCAGGCTAGGGAAGACTCCTCGGCAAAGGAAAGGAGCGCGTCTGTCCGCGCGCTGTGACATCCCTGCTGCCATGGGCTGCTTTGCCTTATGGAAGGTGTGGGGATAGGGGGGGTTGGCGCTACCACTCGGCCAGCCCTCTGTGCCTAAGTCTGCGGGTCTGCGAGGCGCAGGGAGGAGGCCTTCTTGGGCCACGGAGTCAGCGTGGCTGATGTCTACCGGCCATACCACCCTGGGCACGCCCGATCTCGTCTGATCTCGGAAGCTAAGCAGGGTTGGGCTCGGACAGTACTGGGACGGGAGACCTCCCGGGAATACCGAGTGCTGTAGACCCTTTTCGGCCTTCCTTTAAGTCTTGCCGTCTTCCCCTGCCCAGCAAGCATTGGAGGGGGCTCCGTTCTGGAGGTCAGCATGAAGGCGTGCCAGAGCTTGAAGCCCAATGCCCCCCGAAAAAGGCCAGTGGGACGGAGGTCTGCGTGGGCCCCGCATCGGTCCATCCAGATGAGCCCTGTAGCCCGAGGGGTGTAAGCCAGAGCCTTAAAAGCAGTGTGGGACGATCGATGGCCGTCCGTTGTAAAGCTTCCCCCTGCAAAGCAGCTTGTGTGACTAAAGCATAGAGTGAGTGAGCGCGCCCAAGCAGCTTAGGAGCTAGTGTGAGGAAGGTGAGGGGGCTTTTGGTGGTAAGGCTTTGAAAAAAGCAAAAAAAAAAAAGAAGCAAAGACAGGCAGGAGAGTTTGCCAGGTGGTTGTCATGAGGCTAGAGGGGGCTGTGCAGAAGGCTGCGCTTGCTGGGAGTGGCCGGCTGCAGACTGTAAAGGGAAGGAAAAGTGAATAGATAGCAGAAAGCAGGCTCTGTGCTGAGCAGCCGTCAGGCAGACTGCAGAGTAGAAGAGCAGTAAAAGAGAGGCTGATCTCTGCCTACGGCCACACCACCCTGAACACGCCCGATCTCGTCTGATCTCGGAAGCTAAGCAGGGTCGGGCCTGGTTAGTACTTGGATGGGAGACCGCCTGGGAATACCAGGTGCTGTAGGCTTTTGCTTTTCCTCCCTTCCACCAGCAGGGGTCAGTCTCCTCTATGGCTTTTCCCCATTCTATTTTTCAACTGCACATTTGCTTTGTTTTTTTAAGGTGCTTTCTCTCTTGTGCTGAGGAAGCCTGGCCTCCTTCTCATGGGGGCCTGCAGCATTGGTGCTAACTCCTTTTAGTAGGGGATTTGATTGCAACAGCAGAGGAAGGAGAGTTGGAGAGGGGCCTGTCATGAGGCTAGAGGGCTGGCTGTGAAGGAGGCTGCGCGCTTGCTCTGCCCGGCTGCAGACTGTGAAGCGAAGGAAAAGCCAATAGAAAGGATAGCAGAAAGCAGGCCCTGCGCCGGGCAGCCGTCAAACAGACTGCCGAGTAGAAGAGCAGTACAAGAGAGGGCTAACTCTGCCTACGGCCACACCACCCTGAACACGTCTGATCTCGGAAGCTATGCAGGGTCGGGCCTGGTTAGTACTTGGATGGGAGACCGCCTGGGAATACCAGGTGCTGTAGGCTTTTGTTTTTCCTCCCTTCTAACAGCAGGGCCCAGTCAGTCTCCCCTCTAGCTTTCTCCCCTTCTCTTTTTCAAGCGGGCATTTGCTTCTTTTTTTAGGTGCTTTCTCTCTTGTGCCGTGGAAGCCTGGCCTCCTCCTCCTCCTCCTCCTCCTCCTCCTCCTCACGTTGGGCAGCAGCATTCTTGCTCACTGCTTTTACAGTAGTAGTGGGCTTGACTGCAACAGCGGCAGCCGTGACCTGCAGGGGGCTAACTTACAGCACAACACCTGCTGTAGATTTTGGCAGGCGAGGCCAGGCGCCCTAGAAAGGAGGTGCCGTCTGAAAAGCAGCTTGCGGTCACCGGCAAAAGCATCTCACCTTCTTCCTCCAACTGAGTCCTGGTTTTCCCTTTATGAATATGAGCTGATATGAGTGCTGCACGCACCACGCCCTTACCTCCGACTTTAGGACTTTGTCTGGTGTTGTCAATAAAATCAATTAAAACAAAAAAACTTTTTTGTGTTGCCATTTTCAATTATTCAGAAAACCTCCTGGGACCCCTCACTGCACGACTAATGAGGGACAGCCGGACGGGGCTTGACAGGAGTGAACGGCAGCCTATAGAAGGGTAGAGGGGCTGTTCCTCTGCTGCAGGGAACACCATTTTAGAGCCAGGATTCCCCCAATAATGCCAATAATGGGCTCCTGTAACCTTGGTGCTCCCCTGATTTTGTGTTGTTCAGGAACCGAGGTATTACTGTATAAGGGTCTGTTCACACTGAGCAAAAGTGGCAGAATTTCAAACGGACCCTGCGCTCTGCATATGCCGCTTGTAATTCTGCCTGTCCCATTGTTTGAATAGAATTTCTCACGCACCCCCGCTCTCTGCCCAAAAAGTTGACGTGTCAATTCTTTGGGCGGAGAGAGGAGGCGTGTAAGAAATCCTATTGAATCAATGGGACAGTTGAAATTTCAAGAGGTGACTGTGGCGCAAGGTTCATTTGAAATTCTAACACTTTTGCTCAGTGTGAAAGGGCCCTAAGGTGTATGTGGACATTGACTTCCAGGGACATTAATGTAAGTTGTCATGTAAATAACCTACACTACTTACACAGCCTGGGGAGGTAGCTAAACTGTGTGGCTTGCACATTACCATTACACATTATTGGTTGTAAAGCCGTCCACAACCGCAGTACAGAGACTCCAATAGAAGACTCTGATACAGGATCTGCTGCGGATTTATGCATTTAGTTACATTGATATCTGCCAATGTGCAGCAGATCCTGTGTAAATGCATCCTTAGATCCCATTTACACATCAGTAACCCTGTCTGTAATTGCGGACCCACAACTGCGGACAGGATTACAAATGTGTTTCAGTAACTGTCCGCATTTGCAAGGACCCACTGATTCAGATAAGTGACAGGGACGCACAATGGCTTAAAGGACAACTCCCACGAAATTTTTTTTTAGCTTATTTAACACACATTACAAAGTTATATCACTTTGTAATGTGGTTAAATACCCGGTCTGGCCCCCTTCCCCCACTTTCGGACCCCCCCGCCCGAAAGTTAAAGAATGTATACATTACCTATTACGATCGTCACAGTCCTCTTCTTCCGGGCAGCATCTGGTGATGACGACGTCAGAGCCAGGGGGGCGGTCCGGGTCTTCTTCCTCCTCGGCGTCTTCATAGAGAGTGAATGGGATGGAAAAGGCTGCTGGTGCACATGCGCACCAGGAGCCTTTTCATTGGCTGGAGCGCATCACATGGCTTCCAGCCTGCTCAGCCCTGATTGGCTGAGGTTGCTGGAAGCCATGTGATGCGCTCCAGCCAATGAAAAGGCTGCCCGTGCGCAAGTGCACTGGCAGCCTTTTCCATCCCCAGGACCCGGAAGTCAGAGACATCGCTGGACGGCGGTGGCGATGAGGCGGACGGCGAGCGAATGGAGTGGCGATCGTCACCGGAGGGATGGTGAGTATGGTGTCTGTGTGTGTCTGTTTTTTTTTTGGGGGGGGGGGGGGTCCCGCCGGAGTTGTCCTTTAATCATTTTTTGTGGCACGGGTCACGTCCCCAGAACAAACACCTACAGATGTGTGTATGGGGCCATGGAAATCAGTGAGTCTGCATCTGCGAAACGATGTGTAAAAGGGGCCATAATGTCACATGATTCATCTGAATATAACAATTTTTAGGATCCAACATTCACCACATGACGGATTAATCTGCAGGTTTGGGTCTATTATACAGTAAGAAACCAGACCCTTTCTAGAGCAACATAGCAATAATAGCAACAATAAAGAGAAGTCCGGCACCTTTTTTTTTATTAAGTATTGTATTGCCCCCCCAAAAGTTAGACAAGTTACCCATATACACTTATTATGGTAAATGTATATAAAGTGCTTTTTTCCCTGCACTTACTACTGCATCAAGGCTTCACTTCCTGGATAAAATGGTGATGTCACGACCCGACTCCCAGAGTTGTGTGGGCTGTGGCTGCTGGAGAGGATGATGGCAGGGGGACACTGAGGGACACAGGGCACTGGAGGGACACTGAGCATCCCTCTGCCATCATCCTCTCCAGCAGCCACAGCCCGCACAGCTCTGGGAGTCGGGTCGTGCCATCACCATTTTATCCAGGAAGTGACATCACCATGTTATCCAGGAAGTGAGGCCTTGATGCAGTAGTAAGTGCAGGGAAAAAAGCACTATGCGGGATATTTATCAAACATGGTGTAAACTGAAACTGGCTCAGTTGCCCCTAGCAACCAATCAGATTCCACTTTTCATTTAGTCTGTGAGGAAGGGAAAGTGGAATCTGATTGGTTGCTAGGGGCAACTGAGCCAGTTTCACTTCACACCATGTTTGATAAATCTCCCCCTTTATGTGCATTTCCCGTAATAAGTGTATATTGGTAATTTGTATTACTTTTGGGGGGCAATACAACACTTTAATAAAAATTTTCGCTGGACTTCTTTAATCCCAATCTAATTCCTAGGTCAAAAGGAGGGTCATGTAAGGGGCAAAGAGGGACATGGGTCAAAAGTAGGGACTGTCCCTCCAAAAGAGGGACACTTGGGAGGTATGCATTACTGTCAATAGGAATTACACGGCTGCTAAAATTGTGATTTCACAAGCATAATCGTGCAGCCATTGCCCACCGCATGATTCCTGGGCATCGTCCACACGCTGTCACCTATACATTGTTTTTCTAAACCTCTTTTAACTCCTCCCGGATACGGTCTGCCCCGCCGCCTAGGCAAACACATTCGGTAAGAATCAGCGGGGCGGCGGGATCGGCCGACCCCTCAGTGTATGTGTATATAGGTCAGTAAGGCGCCGCGCGCGCTGGAGACGGCAGAATGCGCGCACATGTAAGCGCATGCGCAGTAAAGCAGGAAGCCGGCCGTGTCGCTGCTGTACTTTGTGCTACCGGGCTGAGGCTGTGCCGGGGACGGAGCTGATAACGGTCGCTTAATCACCGGTCGGTATCTGCATAGTTTAATACGTTTTATACATTCGGGGTTATATTCCGGGTCTGAGATTATGGTGTAATAGTGGAACCATACCGGAGCCCTGTGTGCTTGGGTTACATTGATTTGCATTGGTTCTGGTGAGATTCGCGCTGTAATAGAGGTCAGTGGAGCTGGGACTTGTAGCAGTGGTCACTGGCATGAAGACACTGCCATTAAGGGTCCTTACTGGGCAGAACTGGGCTGCTGGCCCTGCACTATAGGATCCAGTGCCCGGGGCAAGGCTCTGTACTATATGGCCCAAGGAATCCTGTGGGGTCAGAGGGGGCCACGCTGAACCCCATAGTGTCCCCATCAGTTCTCCAACCAGGATAGGGGTCAAGTGTGAGCTCCGGCCTGTTTACACAGGAAGATGTGCGGCCGGTAAGGCATGATTTATTGGTCTGCTGAAAAGATGCGATTGACCAGCAAGCGGACGTATTCCCGGCTGATCGTTGACACTTTTACATGGCCTGATTATCATCTGAATTAAAGGGGTACTCCGGACGGGGGTTATTTTTAGGGTATGGTCGGGGAAGGGTTGGAAATAGAGGCCGCCGGTCACTTACCTCCCTGGTTTCAGCGCCAGATCCCCGATCGCTCCGCCCCGTTCTCCTGTCCGGTCGCCGCTTCCTGGTCTGAGCTGCGGCTTGAGACGTGACATCTTAAGGCAGCTCAGCCATTCAGCGGTCGTAGCGGAGTCCCACCTCGGTTGCTGAATAGTTGAGCTGCCTTGAGACGTCGTTTCTCAAGCCGCAGCTCAGACCAGGAAGCGGCGACCGGACGGGAGAATGGGGCGAGGCAATCCGGGACCCGGCGCTGGAACCGGGGAGGTAAGTGACCGGCAGCCTCTATTTCCACCCCTTCCCCAGCCATACCCTAAAAATGACCCCCGCCCAGAGTACCCCTAAAATGCTGCTAGCAACACTCATTGGCCATAATTGGTCTATGTAAAGTGGCCCTTAGATTGCCCTGCAGTTCCCGACACAAGTGGCCACAAGGTCAGTGGCAGCAGAGTGGCCCCATTCGCCCCTTACTGCTGCCAGTCTACTGAAGAATATATGGGAAAAAAACTACTTTTATTTTAATATAGTTATATTACACAGTAATATAACTTTACTGAAACAACTTATTAGCAAAAAAAACTAAATTGAACCTGTAGACTGGACCTTGCCGCCTGCACTTATACATTTGGTGGCCCAATACAGGGAGCTGGGTTGTCTTTTACAGCAGACTGCTCCTGCCAGATATATAGTGACTGTACTTCCTAGGGGGACAGGGACTGATGTTAGAGTGACGTACACTCTGCAGCAACGTGGAATAGTTTGGTGCTATATAGGAGACAAGAACAAATTCCAGCTAGTCAGGGATAGGTTACTTGCATATCTGCATTCTACCGGAGAAAAAAAAAAGGTGTTCACAAGCCTCAGCAGTCATATGGCCTACTGGTATCATAAATCCCATTGCAAGTACTACTAAGCCAGTAAAGGGTTATTCCCATCTGGATATTGGATGTGCCATACATATCTTAGAGATGTAAGTTCCACCTCTTGAGAGTGAAAGCCCCCTGTCCCTCCGACATAATTACCAGAAAGGTATACAGCCGTGTCCATTCACTTCGTTAGACCACATATATTATTGTCTACTTTGGTCAGTTTCAGGGCCTATACTTTTAATTTGTGCCATGATTTATAGTTTTTACTGGCACCATATTGGTGTAAATGGGAGTTTTTGTTTGCTTTTTATAAAAAAAAAAATAAATCTGTTATATAATGAAAAGATCAGCAATCCTAGTATTTCCTCTTTTCTTAGATACTGTTCACTGTGTGGGAATAATAATAATGTTATATTTTAATAGATTAGACATATCAGCATGCATATATATATATATATATATATATATATAATTTTTATAATGGGTAGGTGGGTGAGTTCCACTTTTATAGGGGGAGGGGCTTTGTGGTTTTTATTTTTTTTTACACACTTTTTAAGCCCCCCCCTTAAGGACTATTACAAGTAACCATTAGGTTGCTTATACTGATTAGTGTTATTATTGCTCTGCTCGTGTAGATCACTGATCCGACAGGACGGAGGTAAGTATCATCCCTCCATCTGTCAGGGAAACTGATCGGGGGATGACTGCGGGGGTTCCGATCGGTCAGTGACAGGTACCACTCCTGACAACCTTGAATACTGCAATCGCCATAAACAGTGGCGTTTAAGGAGTTAATGGCAGGCAACAGTGTGATCGAGGCTGCCTGTCACGCTAAAGTGGTCCTGAATATATTAAAACCCTTTTATGTCAGGAACTTATATACATTCCTACAGCATAGGGCTTGGGCAGTAGGAACATATATTGACTTATGGCTTATGTGTAGGGGTTAAACTTGGATGTTTTTGGACTGGAGTAGCTGTAATTTCTTTTTCCATAACAGGGTTAATGGTCTTTGTTACCTGTTAGTAGCAGTGCATTAAATCAGTACAGCAATTGTATTTTCGATTTTCTCTTTTTTTTTTTTCATCCAGGTTGAAATGGCAGATCAGTGGAAAGAATGTATGGAGTTTGCTGTCCAAATTGCAAGACAAGCGGGAGCTGTATGTATTAAATAATGTGCTATTATAGTACTTTATTTGGGTTCTGAGGCTATGGGGGACATTTATTAAGTCCGACGTTTTTTACGCCGGACTTAAAAATGTCCCCGCATCTCCGGCGCTACGGAGATTCATGTAGAGGCATACTGCGTCGGTGCGCACGGCAGAAAACCTACGCCACCTAAAAGGTGGAGTAGGTTTTCGGCGTATCTTTTGCCGGAGTCCCTCCCCCCCATAGCCTAAGACTATAATTCCAGTAAAAGTTACGTGTAATTTTTACAAAAAAGAATCTTAGTGCTTCCGTATCTGCATTCTGGAAGTACGTGATGCCTTTCTGTTTAAGGGTTCATACACACTTTTGACATATCAAAAGAGACCGAGTGGTCCCCGCTCTTGTTCAGTGAAATCATTTGGAGCCCAACTGATCATGTGACACAGATAATGAGAATGAACTTACCTCTCCCTGTGCCCACGGTGAGCGGCCATACTGGGCTTGGGACCCCCGCTGGCTCCTAGATCTCCGGCGCCGCACACGTCACAACCAGTCCAACAGCTGTGACAGGCATTCTCCCCGAGTTGTCATGCCTTCCGGCGGGGGTGCTGAGGCTGGTCCTGACTACTGCCAAGGGCACGGCAAGAGGTAAGTTCGTACTTATTATCAAATTTCCCCCTGCCCCTGCCGGCTGCCAGATTTAAAAAATTATTAATACAAAAATAATTCCAATTTGCAGGGAAATACTAAATAAGTCGCATGTGCAAAACAATGTATCCTGCATATCAATCAATACCAATATTACAAGGAAAACTCAATAAGCTGCCAAACTATACCAAAAAACACTAAATGAGCATGACTTCCTTAATTCAAAAATACTCCTTTATTAATAAAAATGAAAATGTCATACATAAAAAATGAGGGAAAAGGTGATGACAGTACAAAAAATCCAGGGGATACAAAAACAAATATGGGTCAAAAGACTATTTGTGTAGATGTAGTGCATATACAGATGGCGCAAATTAGTTAATAATACAAACGACAAAATCCCAATAAGTCTATCATTCTAAGTGCATCAGTGCATATATAGCTCATTCTCTAGACACGAATGGGATCTGTAAACGTAACACACATAAATTTGCCACCGGCCCGAAAGAAATTACTGTAAGATATATTATAATGCAGATTATCCAGTCTTACCCATATTGCTGTTCCCCTGGCACACCCCGACGCGCGTTTCGCAGATGACCACTTTATCAAGGGTCATCTGCGAAAACGCGCGTCGGGGTGTGCCAGGGGAACAGCAATATGGGTAAGACTGGATAATCTGCATTATAATATATCTTACAGTAATTTCTTTCGGGCCGGTGGCAAATTTATGTGTGTTACGTTTACAGATCCCATTCGTGTCTAGAGAATGAGCTATATATGCACTGATGCACCTAGAATGATAGACTTATTGGGATTTTGTTGTTTGTATTATTAACTAATTTGCGCCATCTGTATATGCACTACATCTACACAAATAGTCTTTTGACCCATATTTGTTTTTGTATCCCCTGGATTTTTTGTACTGTCATCACCTTTTCCCTCATTTTTTATGTATGACATTTTCATTTTTATTAATAAAGGAGTATTTTTGAATTAAGGAAGTCATGCTCATTTAGTGTTTTTTGGTATAGTTTGGCAGATTTAAAAAATGAACAGACTATATCTAGTCTCATATCCATACCAAACATGGTATGTGTGAATGTTCAATAAGGCTGAATACATACACAGTCAGCGTGCTGGTGACATTTTACAGACTGAACAAGGTTTCTGCTCTGTCAGTGATGCTGTGAATCCCAATTACAGGGATGTGTTCAGTCCATGAAATGCAGCCAGGACGTGGACTATGTTTTACAGACAGAACTCAGTTGTGCGCCTAGATCAGCCAACTGGACTGATTGATGGATCTGAGAGAATTGTGGCCGTATGGTAGTTCTTCTATGTAAGCTAATGTTCAGACATCTTAAATTGACTGACAGGTGATATGTGCAGCACTGAAAGAAGAAGTCTCTGTGATGGTGAAGAGCTCCCCGGCTGATCTGGTGACGGCTACAGACCAGAAAGTTGAAGAGATGATTATTTCAACGATCAAAGAGAAATATCCATCTCACAGGCAAGGCTATAGAAAAGGACAGTGATTATTTATCCCCTATGGTCTGTCTGCTGTTTGATAGACTCTTGCAATATGTTATAACTAGAGATGAGCGAACCTGGAGCATGCTCGAGTCCATCCGAACCCGATCGTTCGGCATTTGGTTAGCGGTGGCTGCTGAAGTTGGATAAAGCCCTAAGGCTATGTGGAAAACATGGATATAGTCATTGGCTGTATCCATGTTTTCCAGACAACCTTAGAGCTTTATCCAACTTCAGCAGCCCCAGCTAATCAAATACCGAACGATCGGGTCAGATCAGGCCAGGCAATTCTTAGTGACTTTATCTGCTAAGGCCTCACCAGCTAATCCATGTCAGTATGTATTGTAGATGAAAAGACCGGCACCACACTAGCAATGTAAGCAAAAGTGCTGTGAGCTAGGAGCTAGATCCCAGGACAGCCATAGCAATATAAATTAAGGCATGCCACGGGGTGCGTCTTTAAGTAGACAATATGAATATAATGTGTAGAAAGAGTAAGACGCACTCACCTTATCGCCTGCAGATGCAATCTTTATTGCAGCTAGAAGTCTATGAGTTCATGGGGGAGAGAGTGAGGAACAGTACGGCGTCCACGCAGCGAACGACCGTTTTCGCGTCACCTGACACTTCTTCCGGCTTTTTTGATATATGCTTATGGCCATGTATTATAAGGGTCCTTTTTGTCGTTGGTGTATATATCTTGTAAATCTTCTGTAGATTATCGTGGTATAAGTTGTATTTGTAGAAATTGGTTTGAATCTTTTACCCTCAATTTGTAACACATGACAAGTGATTAAACCCTTTTATTTGTCTTTTCCAGTTTTATTGGTGAGGAATCTGTGGCGGCAGGGCAGGGAAGCACTTTAACAGATAACCCAACGTGGATTATCGATCCCATTGATGGCACAACTAATTTTGTTCACAGGTAACTTATAGTCTATTGTGACCCGACAGATTTCTCTCCATATAACAGCAGGGGGAGGGGACTTAGTAGCAGTGTGTGGAGAATCTGCTGGAAATTGTTCTCTTGCTGGTTAGAGCTTTATAGCTGCCATCACACGATGCTGCAAAGTGATGGTCTGCCCACACAGTCAGTATGCGCAAGAAATTCCACTTATGGAAGCTGAGGATGTGGAGCATCGTAACAGAATGATACTCAGGAGACCTGTGCCCTATATAGCTGATAAAACAAATCAGCAATGATGTTTAGTCATAGACATTGCCTTTTAACCCTTAGCCGCACAGAGACATTACTGTCTCGGTGCTGTACTGTCGGTATAATGGGAGATTGGGAGCCAACCTCCCGTTATACCAGGCGGCCCTCTGTTATTACATGTAGCAGAGGGCTGCTGCTTTAGGGCTTAATTCATGCCAGCACGGCAATCAGGCCGCGCCGACATGACTTAACCCCTTAAATCACATTTTTAGGTCTGAAAACGGGCTCTAAGGGGCTTTAAATGGGTCAGCTGGTGGTGCAGTGGGGAACCCCTGGTGCCCGATCTTCTCTTCATCTGTAGGCAGCAATCCTCACACATCTTAGCTTTGTAGTACAATCGTCTGATAGATGCTTCTCCTGCAGCCTCTTTCAGCCGATCCCAGATAATACTGATCATAGCTTTCTTACGAGAAAGCTATGATCAGTATAAGGAATCAAAGGATTCCTTATAATAGTCTCCTCTGGGGATTTATAATGTGTGTAAAAATAAGCATCAACAAAGTTTTGTTGAATAAAAAAAAACTCTCTAATAGTAAAAGTTAGAATCATCCCCCTTTACCCTTTTTCCAAGTAAAAACCACCTGGAAAATTTTTAGACATTTTCCAGGCGTTCCCGGGCGATATCCTCCCTCTGCACGGAGCAGGCAGCGTGAGGAATACAAGCATGGATCAAAATAAGTGGGGTTTAGAATTTTTAATATGGGGAATTTTTAAAATATACATATATTTTTTTAAAATAAGCTTTTATGAAAACTCCTCTTTTTCTTCTTCTTTTTTTTTTTTTATTTTTTTTTTTTATTAAACTTTTAGTCCCCCCCAGGGGTAGGAACATGGAGTTGTTTGTACAGTACACTGCAATAGTCATGCATTGCTGTACATTGTTATTTTGGTGTTCTCCTATTATACTCTGCCTGTGACTATAGGTATGGAGTCACGGCAGTAACAAATATCTTCAGAAGGTGTCTGGTTTTCATTACAACCAATGAGTTTTTTTCGACTGTATTTAGTGGGGGGGGGCAGTCAGTACCCTACGCACATTTGGCCATTGGCATCTAACTCTCTAGATGATCTGGTTGCTATTGACAGCAGCATCAAGGGGGTTTAACGGCCAGGGTTCAAATTATTTTTGAAGTGGGATGCTGCTTTGGCTCCTTAGCTCACACAATACGTCCTAATGGCTACATAACATTCATTATGTCGGCAATAACAGTTATAACAGTCTTGATAATAGTTTATTTTGGGGGATAACAAAACTTATAAAACTATCTGTTGTTGGTTGTTACTTCTATATGCTAACAATAGAGATGAGCAAACCTCGAGCATGCTCGAGTCCATCCGAACCCGAATTTCGGCATTTGATTAGCGGTGGCTGCTGAACTTGGATAAAGCCCTAAGGCTATGTGGAAAACATGGATATAGTCATTGGCTGTATCCATGTTTTCCAGACAACCTTAGAGCTTTATCCAAGTTCAGCAGCCCCAGCTAATCAAACGCCGAACGTTCGGGTTCAGATGGACTCGAACCCGAACCCGGTTTGCTCATCTCTAGCTACCAAGTGTTTTTTTTTTATTACACTGACTTCATTATTGTGTATTATAAAAACTATGTTCTTTTTCTTGTTCAACAAGGTTTCCCTTTGTGGCTGTATCGATCGGTTTTGCAGTGAATAAGCAGGTAGGTTGACTTGGTCTTTTTAACATCCGTATAAGGATAGGGTCACACACAGCGGATTTGCAAAATTGCACAAATTGCAAAGTGTTTACAGTAGCAGCAGAGTGGATGAGAGTTCCGAAATATGAACTTTTCTTTTTTAGCAGGTGCCCAGAGAGTTGCTAGATGGAATAATAACATACACTTATTTTTCTGTTTTCTAACCAGTTAAGATTAAAATACCCCTTTAAAGAGATCCCTTGTTGGGGTAAAAATAAAAAAGTACTTAGGCTGGGTTTGCACTGTGTTTTTGCAGTCCGTTTAACAGATCCATTCTTAAATGGTTACTTTTAACATACAGAAAAACATGGTCAAATGTCTATAGAAGAAACAGGTACCGGCACTACCACCTCCATGCAGCTTGGTTCATACGTAAGAAGATAGGAGTATTGCTTATAACTTAATCTCACAGCTTTAGGTGGTGCTCACTATGCGAGTTACAGTAGAGCGTGTGGACAATCCTCAAAGAAGAAGAGATGCAAGGGCACTCACCAATTTCATGCTGTAATCTTTATTTGAGTGTAACTTCAAAACATGATAAAAGGCAGGCAGCGGGGAGGACGCCAAGCACCATCAGCTGCTGAGGGTGCTTGGCGTCCTCTCCACTGCCTGCCTTTTATCATGTTTTGAAGTTACACTCAAGTAAAGATTACAGCATGAAATTGGTGAGTGCCCTTGCATCTCTTCTTCTTTGAGGATTGAAAAACATGGTCAATTACGCATGTATTTTGATCAGTTTTTGTTTTTTTCTTAATGATGGAAGTAAGGATGGTCCGAACCTGCCGAGGTTCGGGTTCGTATGAACCCAAACGCCCGGCATCAGATTTCCGCTGTCTGGCCGCTCTGTGGCTATGGCTATGGCTGTATCCCAGTTTTCCAGGCGGTCCTCCCGCTGTATCCACCCTCTCCACGGAGCGGGCAGACAGCGGGAATCATTGCAGAGGGTTCGGGTTCGTACGAACCCGAACCTCAGCAGGTTCGGACCATGCCTAGATGGAAGTCAATGAAAAAAATGGATCTAAACGGATGGCACACAATTGCATCCATTTTTCCTCATAAATTGGATACATTAAACGGACTGCAAAGAGGCAGTGTTTTTTTCTTAGAAACACAAAAACTGCAGAATTTGTGACAGAAACTCCATTAATATAAACAAGTCTCAATGTTAGCCAACACTATCTGTCATTATGTTTTTAACCCCTTAACGACATCGGGCGTAAACTTACGCCCTCGCGCCCTGGTACTTGGCGCATCAGGGCGTAAATTTACGCCCGATGTTTCCCCGATCGCTGCGTGTTCACACACAGCGGTCGGGGAAGATGGCCTGCTATAAATCATAGCAGGCCATCTTAGCTTCACGGCACGGGGGGTGGTTAACACCCCCCGTGCTTACGATCGCCGCTATAGGCTGATCAATTCAGATCAGCCAATAGCGGCGATCGGAACCTTTCCGGGTCATCGGCGACCCGATGACCCGGAAAAAAATGGCGGTCGGTGCTGTCCGAGGACGGCACCGACCGCCATTACTGTAAAAAGTAATGGTGATCGCCGTGCCACCGGCCCGATCGCCGTGAACGGCCGGCCGGTACCGGCCGGCCATTCACGGCGATCGGGCCGGTGGCACGGCGATCAGAGTCCCACAATATAGTAAATACCTGCCCTGGACCCCTCAGCTAGGCAGCCGAGGGGTCCAGAGCAGGTATTTGTACATTACTCACCTGTCCCGGGCTCCTGATCGGCGTCTTCCGGGTTCGCGGCATCCTCGTCTTCGTTCGGGTCTTCGGCTTCTTCCGTGACGTCACGTTCGGCTTCTCTCGGCTATTTTCGGCTCCAGCGTCGGCTCTTTCCGTATTTTGCGCTCTGCTGCCCTCTAGCGGCTGATATGTGTAATACACTTATCAGCAGCTACAGGGATGTTCAGAATTTTTTATTTTTTTTTTTCAAAATTTTTTTTTTCTATTTTCCGCACCCTATCGCCGCTGAGTGTTGATCAGCATCGCACGAAAGTGCGCTGCTAATCAGCAACTCCTCCTTTTTGGCGTAGGGTGTTTTTTTTCTATATTCTACTGCCACGGTCTGCTTATAAGTGCCGCACATAAGTGCGGCATTTATCAGCAACTCCTTTGTTGGCGTAGGTTTTTTTTTTATACTTACTGTAAAAAAACACGTAAAAAACACTACATTACACCACACTACATTGAATAAAGTTTGACACTACACCACTACATACCCCATATACCAATCCCCGTATAAAGATGGCCCCCTGGGTGTTTTCGGCGTCAGAGGGATACGTTATTATTACCTCCGACACCGAAACAGCCAGTGAGGATGAATGGGGGGTCCTTCGTTCCTCCATTCATCCTCATCATCCTCATCCTCCAGTGACGTGTCTGGGGGTAGTGTAGCGTACGCTGCCCCCCAGACACATCTTTTCCGCCAGTACCGTCCCAATAAGAGATGACGGTATGGAGTGAAATTCTACAAACTCTGTGAGCGTACCTTAGGGTACACTTACAGATTTCGGGTACGTGCACACTGCGGAATGGCGAAGGATAACCCTTCGTGCATTCCACAGCTGGCACCCGCCGGCGGACTGATGCAGGCATGTGTCTCCACCCGTGTCATAGAATCCATTCTATGCACGGGCGGATTCCATCGTCCATCCAAAGAATGAACACGTTGGACGGAGAGCGGAATCCGCCCGTGCATAGAATGGAGTCTATGACACGTGTGGAGACGCGCGCCTGCATCAGTCCGCCGGTGGGTGCCAGCTGTGGAATGCACGAAGGGTTATCTGTCGCGATTCCGCAGTGTGCACGTACCCTTAGAGTGTATGTAGGAAGGGACACCCGAATCCAGCCCCCAGATGCCCCCCCATCCTCGGAGTTAGTGGGAAGATCGTCCGGGAACTGATCTTCCCACTGCTGGATAAAGGTCACCATCTGTACGGGGATAACTTTTATACCAGCACCCCCCTCCTCTGGTCTCTCGCTGCCCTGTAGTTTGCGGCACGATCCGAACATATCAGAAGTAGTAATAGCGCCCTAATATTTAGCAGCCATGGAGCGGACCCAGCGCTTCTGGATATGAAGGACCCCGTATCGCACCAGGGCAACATTTTCCAGGTGACGTCCCCCACACTGGAGAAAGGGAGACCCCAGAAGAAGTGCAGAGTGTGGTGTAACAGGGGGATCAGGAAGGACAACATTTTCCAGTGTGACGCCTGTCCTGATCACCCCGGCCTCTGCATACTGGATCGCTTCAAGGTGCACCACACGTCATTGGGGTTCTACATTATCTAAATTCTGTCCCTTATTCCTATTTCAGGGGTCACGTTGATCCAGGGATTATTCTGATCGCCATTATGGAGTCGGGAAGGAATTTTTCCCCTGTGATGAGGCTACTGTCGTCTGCCTTACGAGGGTTTTTTTTTTGCCTTCCTCTGGATCAACACAGGTTGAATTTGATGGACACCTGTCATTTTCAACCTTATAAACTAATAATTGGCCTAATACCCCCAAAATAAATTAGAATTGTCCCTTTTCCCCAGCTAAATAGGTATGGCCGCCATTCCCATTAGAGGATGCCATGATGCAATTACAAAGCCTCTGTGCGGCCAGGACAGTAGAAACCCCCCACAAGTGACCCCATTCTGGAAACTACACCCCATAAGGAATCTAAGAAGGGGGGCAGCGGGGATATGGCCCCCTGGTGACGGCCACATTTGGGACGTGAAAATGAAAAAAATTGTATTTTTTATTTTCTCGGCACATGTTCTACGTAAGTGCCCGTCACCAGTGGGGTCCATATGCTCACTGCACCCCTTGTTGGATTCCTTATGGGGTGTAGTTTCCAGAATGGGGTCACTTGTCGGGGGTTTCTACTGTCCTGGCAGCACAGGAGCTTTGTAATTGCGACATGGCCTCCATCCTCCATTCCAGCCTCTAAATGGCGCTCTGTCCCTTTGGTGACTTGCCCTGTGCCCATATGGCACATTATGTCCACATGTGGGGTATTTTCGTACTCAGGGGAAATTACCCTACACGTTTTGTGTTCATTTTCTTTTTTAACCCCTTGTGGAAATGGAAAAAAATCAAGGCTAGACCAACATTTAGTGTAATTTTTGTAAAATTTTTACTCTAAATCATTAATCTTGTCATGTTTTTTCATTTTCACAAGGGGTTAAAAGATAAAAAAAACATTTAATGTGTAGAGCAATTTCCCCTGAGTTTGGAAATACCCCACATGTGGACATAAAGCGCCATGCGGGTGCAGGGTAAGCCTCCGAAGGGAAGAAGCGCCATTTGGTTTTTGAAGGCTGGATTTGGATGGAATGGATTTCGAGGGGCCATGTTGCATTCAAAAGGCCCCTGTGTTGCCAAGACAGTTGAAACCCCCCACAAGTGACCCCATTATGGAAACTGCACCCCTCAAGGAATGTAACAAGGGGTGTAGTGAGCATATGGACCCCACGGGTGACGGACACAAATGTGGAACAATGTGGCGTGAAAATGAAGTATTACATTTTTTACACTATAATGTTGGTTTAGCCTTGAATATATCATTTTCACAAGGGGTTAAAAGAGGAGAAAAAAAACTAAATGTGTAGCGCAATTTCCCCCGAGTCCGTAAATACCCCACATGTGGACATAAAGCGCCATGCGGGTGCAGGGCAAGCCTCCAAAGGAAACGAGCACCATTTCGTTTTTGAAGGCTGGATTTGGATGGAATGGATTTTGAGGGGCCATGTTGCATTCAAAAGGCCTCTGTGTTGCCAAGACAGTTGAAACCCCCCACAAGTGACCCCATTATGGAAACTACACCCCTCAGGGAATGTAACAAGGGGTGTAGTGAGCATATTGACCCCACTGGTGACGGGCACAAATGTGGAACAATGTGGCGTGAAAATGAAATATTACATTTTTTACACTATAATGTTGGTTTAGCCTTGAATTTATCATTTTCACAAGGGGTTAAAAGAGAAAAAAACACACAATATGTGTAGAGCAATTTCCCCCGAGTCCGTAAATACCCCACATGTGGACATAAAGCGCCATGTGGGCGCAGGGCAAGCCTCCGAAGGGAAGGAGCGCCATTTGGATTTTGGAGGTTGGATTTGGCTAGAATGGATGATGAACGCCATGTCACATTTACAGAGCCCTCCTGCTGCCAAAACACTGGAAACCCCCCACAAGTGACCCCATTCTGGAAACTGCACCCCTCAAGGAATCTAACAAGGGGTGCAGTGAGGATATGGACCCCTTGATGACGGGCACATTTGTGCCATGAAAGTGAAAAAATGAAATTTTTCCCTTTCACGTCACATTGTTCCACATTTGTGCCCGTCACCAGTGGGGTCCATATGCTCACTGCACCCCTTGTTAGATTCCTTGAGGGGTGTAGTTTCCAGAATGGAATCACTTGTGGGGGGTTTCCAGTGTTTTGGCAGCACGAGGGCTCTGTAAATGCGACATGGCCCTTGAAATCCTTTTCAGTGAAATTCAGCTTCCAAAAGCCAATTGGCGCTCCTTCCCTTTGGAGGCTCGTCCTGCGCCCCCTTGGCACTCTATCGCCACATGTGGGGTATTTCTGTACTCGGGAGAAACTGCGCTACACATTTTTTGTCTTTTTTTGCCTCTTATCCCTTTAAGAAAATGAAAAATTGAAGGCTAGAACAACGTTTTAGTGTAAAAAATAAATTTTTCTTTTTTCACGCCATATTGTTCGGAAAATCTGTGAAGCACCTGTGGGGTCCAGATGCTCACCGCACCCCTTGTTACATTCCTTGAGGGGTGTAGTTTTCTAAATGGTGTCCCTTTAGGGGTGTTTTTTAGGTTTTGACACCCCAGAGCCTCTGCCAACCTGAAGTGGTACAGTCAAAAATGACCAAATATAACGGAGGCGTTGAAATTCACTAGGCGCTCCCTTATATCTGAGGCTTGTGGTTGCGTCAAATAGCGCAATAGGGCCACATATGGGGTATTTCTATAAACTGCAGAAACGGGGCAATAATTATTGGGGTGCATTTCTCTGGTAATAGGTTTATAATTATGAAAAATATTGGATTACAATAAAATCTCTGCACAGAAAATTAAAATTTTCAAATTCCTTACACACTTGGCTTTTATTTCTGTGACTCCCCTAAAGGGTTTAAACACTTTCTGGATGTGCTTTTGCAGAGTTTGGGGGGTGCAGTTTCTGAAATGGGGTGCTTTGTGGGGCTTTCTAACATACAGGCCCCTCAAATACACTTTAAACCTGAACAGGTCCCTAAAAATATCTGATTTTGAAATTTTACTGAAAATTTGGAAATTTGCTGCTAATGTTTTAAGCTTCCTATCGTCTAAAAAAAATGAAAGATAGTTTAATAAATGCCGCCAACATAAAGTAGACATGTTGCTAATGCTATTTAATATATAATTTATGTGGTATAACCACTTTCTGTATACGCAAAGAAGTTTCAAAGTTGGAAAAATGCATTTTTTCACATTTTTTCACCTTATTTGGGTTTTTTTCATAAAGATTTGTTATGAGTATCGACTCCAATTTACCAGAAATGTAAAGTACAATATGTCACGAGAAAACAATCTCAGAATCAGCCGGATAGGTAAAAGCATCCCGAAGTTATTAATGACTAAAGTGACACTGGTCATATTCATAAAATTTGTCTCTGTCATTAAGGCCATTTCAGGCTCTGTCCTTAAGGGGTTAAGCACTGACTCCCATATTTAAAAATAGCTCACATTACATATAAAGAGGGAGAATTATCAAACATGGTGTAAAGTAAAACTGGCTCAGTTGCCCCTAGCAACCAATCAGATTCCACCTTTCTTTCCTCACAGACTCTTTGAAAAATCTGATTGGTTGCTAGGGGCAACTTAGACAATTCTACTTTACACCATGTTTGATAAATCTCCCCCAAAGCCTTTAATTTGTGGTGTAGAGGAAGGTAATCCATCTTGTGTGCACTATGAAGGGAGTGACGATACATTGCCTGTCACAAGCCGCGGATCTCATCTGTTACTGCATTGAATGAGAGGTGTATAAGAAGTCTTCAGTAAGTTTCGGCTAGAGGTGACTGCACTTAGCTAAAACTTTGCCACTTAAAGGGGGTATTCCTACTTTTTTATTTACATATTTACTGGATAAATCTTTGACTCTGTAAGGAGGATTCATATTCTCCACACAGACATTTTGTTACATGGCTTTCTATATGACTTGTTCCTCCCGACACAAAAAGACCTGATTGTGTGATTCCTTCTTCTAGGTTGAATTTGGGGTTGTATACAGCTGCGTAGAAGACAAGATGTACACGGGTAGAAGGGGACATGGGGCATACTGTAATGGTCAGAAATTGCAAGTCTCAGGGCAGAAAGGTAAGAATTAATCTTCAGTACACTCAGCTTGACATTGGCCCTGGTCTCTGCAAAAGAGCTTGGAGCTTAGCTCTAACATTTTCTGTTGCATATGTAATATTGTGTTGCATTTTGTCCACAAAATGTTTCCTAGATGAGCATCGGTAGTCATACCACAGTGTTTTTTTGTTTGCTGAATAATGGATAAAGCAGGTATATTGAACATAAACATTTGACCTTCTGTAGGTACTAGCTGTGTTATTGTGTGTACGCAGTTTACAACCAACTAGGAGTACCACTTTAGTTGCTTTGTCTGCCTCTTTTTAGGCCCCATGAATCTGGATAAAATTCCTGACTTGTATTAAGTATGGACACCTTTCAGGATTTTTTCTGAAAAAAAATAAGACCATAAAATATTGAGCAGGTCCTATTTTTAGTTAAAATTCCAGCACGAATGCCCCATAGAAACCTATTGGGGCATCCAGAATTCTGGACAGCTCCGGATACACATCCAGAAACTGTCTGGAATTACTGATGCGCTGCTAGCCAGCCCAGGCCAGCATCTAGCACCACTGGGTGCTGCGCTTGTTCTTTTAACTGTATGTGCTTCTAATCAAGAGAACATACAGTTAAATGTGGAGTTGCGTTTGACAGGCTGAGGAGCCATTTGCTCCCTGCCCTGTCAAACACTTTACTGGCCAGAGGCAGCATCATACCTTTGGCCAAAAGAGACTGCTCCTCTCCTCACTCCCAGCTCTGCAGCGTATGAGTGACATCACTCGCACACTCAGAGTGCAGGAAGTGGGGGGAAGAAGCCAGAGGAGAGCACTTCTGCTGGCTCTTTTTTATCGTTTTTAAGGTCAGGTAATACTGATGGTTTCCTGAAGCCTCCTAAAAAGACTTTTTGATCAGTAATTCCTGACCGTAAAAGCTCAAACGGATGTTTGAAGGGGGCCTTAGATTTTAAGTAAAGTTGGTGTTAACCTCTTAAGGACATATGACGTACCCCTACGTCATATGTCCTCACTTGCACTTCAAAGCGGGGCCGCGCGGCGGCCCCGCTTTGAAGTGCCGCGATCCCGGGTGCCGCGAGTAGCCCGGGACCGCTGCTATTAGCTAATCGGAGGCAGCTGTCAAAGTTGACAGCTGCCTCCGATTACCGGAGGCAACGTTTCCCTGGTGTCTAGTGGGGGAGATCGCTCCTCCGGGACCTTGTCCCGGAGGAGCGATCTCCGTTACTGATGCCGGCCGGGGACGCGTCCAAGATGGCGCCGTCCTCGGCTCGGCACTCGTTTGTTTTCGGCTGCAGCAGCCGAAAGCAAACGAGTGCCGATCTCATGGATCTCTGCAGCATATCTATGCTGCAGAGATCTCAATGAGAGATCCAAGTGTATATACTAGAAGTCCCCCAGGGGGGCTTCTAGTATATGTGTAAAAAAAAAAAAAAAAAGTGTTGTTAATAGTAAAAAGCCCCCTCCCCTAATAAAAGTCTGAATCACCCCCCTTTTCCCAGGTTTTAAATAAAAGTAAACAAATAAATAAATAAACATGTTTGCTATCGCCGCGTGCGTAATCGCCCGAACTATTAATTAATCACATTCCTGATCTCGTACGGTAAACGGCGTCAGTGCAAAAAAATCCCAAAGTGCAAAATTGCGCATTTTTGGTCGCATCAAATCCAGAAAAAATGTAATATAAAGCGATCAAAAAGTCGTATATGGGCAATCAAGGTACCGATAGAAAGATCACATCATGGCGCAAAAAATGACACCTCGCACAGCCCCATAGACCAAAGGATAAAAGCGCTATAAGCCTGGGAATGGAGCGATTTTAAGGAACGTATATTGGTTAACAACGGTTTGAATTTTTTACAGGCCATCAGATACAATATAAGTTATACATGTTATATATCGTTTTAATCGTAACGACTTGAGGAACATGCATAACAAGTCAGTTTTACCCCAGGGCGAATGGCGTAAAAAACACATTTCCCCCAAATAAAAGAAATGCGTTTTTTTTTTCAATTTCACCACACTTTGAATTTTTTTCTGGTTTCGCAGTGTACTTTATGCAAAAATTCAGCCTGTCATTGCAAAGTACAATTAGTGACGCAAAAAATAAGGGGTCATGTGGGTTTCTAGGTGGAAAAATGCAAGTGCTATGACCTTTTAAACACAAGGAGGAAAAACCGAAAACGTAAAAACGAAAATGGGCCATGTCCTTAAAGGGTTAAAAGGTGTGTGCAGTTTAAAGGCCGTATTATGTTCTGTGCCATCTAAATGATTATACAGCCATTGTTAGATTGTTCTTGCAGCTCTTTGCTTTAATCAGCCAATGGCCATACTGTATCCATGTTTTTCAGGCATTTTCCTGGCGGTATACTGCACAGAATCGGCAGCCTGAGGGATATGAGTGCAGATCACTTTTGCTTTGTACAAAGCAAAACAAATCTGCTTCGCTCATCTCTAGTCAGATCCTTATTACTAAATTAGAGAGGAAATCTGCAGCACCTGCTGTATTCATTCCCTGGCAGTTTCTACTGAATATAGCGCTGTATAAGGGTCCATTTACACAGAAAGATTATCTGACAGATTATCTGCCAAAGATTTGAAGCCAAAGCCAGGAATGGACAATAAACAGAGATCAGGTCATAAAGGAAAGCCTGAGATTTCTCCTCTTTTCAAATCCATTCCTGGTTTTGGCTTCAAATCTTTGGCAGATAATCTGTCAGATAATCTTTCTGTGTAAACGGACCCTAACATTCTGTCGTCTTGTCTTGAACTGTTGTATATGCGCAAAACGCGTCGTCTAGTCACCACTTCACTCCAACATGGATCCAAGTTTTAATCGCAACATGGATTAAAGTTTAATGTTTTAACAGTGTTTTCTTTTGAACTCTTTGGTTGCGCTGGATCCACCAATCCTTTGTTGAAAACCTTTTTTTTATACTTTATGCAAGTAATATTGGGCGATTGGCAAGAAAGAGAATTAATTTTTGTGTTTATCTGTGTTTTGAACTTTCTAGATATCACAAAATCCATGATTATTACAGAACTGGGATCAAATCGTAACCCTGAGGTTATTAAAACTATTCTGTCTAACATGGAGAGGCTGCTGTGTATTCCAATTCATGGGTAATGGTCACTTTTTCATACTCATATGGAAGACTACTGAGATGAGGCTGTTCGTAATTAAAGGGGAACTCTTCCAGTACTTATCAGCTGCTGTATGTGCTGCAGGAGATGGTGTTTTCTTTCCAGTCTGACCAATTGCTCTCTGCTGCCACCTCTATCCATGACAGGAACTGTCCAACGTAGTAGCAAATCCCCATAGAAGACATTTTCACCTTTCCGGCTTTGCATAGTTCCTGCCTCGGACAGAGCACTGTGTCAGGCTACAAATAATACACACAATTTATTAAAGACATTTTTTTTTTTTATAAATACATATATTTGTCAACATACAGCATCTGATAAGTATACAGGACATACAGCAGCTGATAAGTAATGGAAGAATTGAGATTTTTAAATAGAAGTCATTTACAAATATATATCACTTTCTGATACCATTTGTTCTTTTTTAAGGTTGTGTTTAGACAGCATATTTTATACTCACAGGGGGAGATTTATGAAAGGGTGTAAATATACACCTGGTGTAAACTGCCCACAGCAACCAATCACAGCTCAGCTTTCAGCTCAGGTAAAATAAAAGAGGAACTGTGATTGGTTGCTCTGGGCAGTTTACACCTGGTGTATATGTACATCCTTTCATAAATTTCCCCCATAGTTCCTTGTGTATTTTGTGTTCAAATACACAAGAAAACTACTTGTTATATGCAACCGTTGTTTTTCACACCATGAATTTTTCTGCAGTCAATTTGATGTCCACAAACAACCAGTTATTGTATTGCTATGGAAGGCAAAAGACACATGTGCGGCCCATGTCTCTAACACTATTGAATTGGTGTGGAGTTAAACAACACGCAAATAAGTATTTTAATAATCATTCTGCACATTTATAAAAAAATATATATATGCCAGTTCAGTAGTGTAGAGCCTTAGCTGGTTCGGAGCTCACTGCAAATGAATTATGATGCAGGGGGTCCCATAAGAGGTGAAATGTTCAGTCCCTAATATACATCCAGAATACAAACTGTATATCACAGACATATGAAGGCAGCCTAACTTAATATGGCCTCCCATCATGGACAAAAATTTAATGATTAAATTATTATTTAATAATTATTAATTAATATTATTACATTATTATTATTTTATAATTTATTTACAAATGGATCTGCGGTTCCATTAGTATTTAAGGTTGTAATCATCTGTTTGCACCCTCCAGGATCAGAGCAGTGGGCACGGCAGCTGTAAATATGTGCTTGGTGGCTACAGGAGGGGCCGATGCCTATTATGAAATGGGAATCCATTGCTGGGATATGGCTGCTGCATCAGTCATTGTTACAGAGGCTGGAGGGGTTGTCCTCGATGCAAAAGGTTTGTACATGTGCTTAGTCCACATTAAGGAAAGATTTAGGGTGATAATTAGACGACTCTTGTTAAAAAGTGATAACTATTTTGTTTTACAGATACAGTACAAAAAATGTTTACAGCCAGAGTAAAAGCCAAATTACACGGCCTGATATTCCGGGGAAAGCGAGCACCAACCTGTCAGCTCAGCGCTCACTTTCCACTTGTTACCCGCTCGGTTGCTTGTGTTATTACTTGTACAGACAGCGAGCTGGGAGGAGCGGGAGGGGGCACCTGAACAACCCTTAGATCGTCCGGGTGGCCCATTGAAGTGAGTGGCGGTCTGCTGCCGCCGCTCCTATAGCATAAGGTGACGTGCAGCAGACCGGAGCTGCACTGATCTGGCAGTTTTAACATTTTTAACACTACTACACTTAACCATTATCACCCTCAATGACCAATAATAGGTTAGTGTAATAGAGCCTTAACATCTACTTAACGTCTACTAAATGAGTGTCCAATTGTTTCAAATATTTGGCTGCTTTAAGGGATTCTTCAGTCACACATATTGATGGGTCTGAATATCTGATTGTCAGGGTGCGGACACCTAAAACCTCTGCCAATCAGATGTTTGGCTGCGGCAGGAGCTTAGCTGCAGTATCTTGGCACGGCCAGTACACAGTGATCTGAGCCATCTGCTTCTGGGTCACTTGCTCAAAATCAGCGGCATTTGCAGTCAATCAAATCAGATGATAACATAATTAAATGGATTATTCATGTTTTTAAAAAAACACAGAAACTTTCTTGCAAAAACAGCACCACCCCTGGAACTGAGCTGCAAAACCCACCTCCAAACTGGGGATAAGAGTGGTGCTGTTTCTGGAAGAAAGCCTGGATACCCCTTTTAGTAAAGATTTAATGGAGATTTTTTCTCCTTTTCTTGCAGGAGGACCTTTCGATCTGATGTCCTGTAGAGTAATTGCAGCAAGCAGTAAAGAAATCGGAGAACGAATCTCCAAAGAACTTCAGCTCATACCATTGGTGCGGGATGATGGCAAGAAAGAATAAACAGGCGTGATTGTTTTAGATGCACTCGTATTTATTGACTTGATTTATGAATAAGCCATTTTAACTGAAAGAAGAATTCCAATTCCAAGTACAACATTCTACAAGAGCCTCATTATATAGGCTCCTGTCTCCAGTATCTGCCGCACGTCACGACTTCTGTGTCTGTGTGATATAACTGGACTTGGACTATTGGTGATGACCAAAGTAGAGTTCTGTTTTTTGAAATTTTCAAAAGTTTAAAAAAGAAATAAAAAAAACCCACAAAGAAAAGAAATAAATATAAGGAAAATTTAATAACTTATAAAAAAAAAATATCTTAGGGGATGGCAGGCGTTTTATTTGGCTTCCTATACAAAAAGTGTAATCTTCCGATATAGTAGACTTGCTTCTTATGCAGTCACATGTGAGTGGAAATTTATTGGCCACATATACTGTATATTTCTTCTACTGCACTGATCAACCTCTGTGTGTTTGCTGAGCTGCAATAAACAAATGTATTTATTTTTATTTCAGAAATGTGTATGTTTATTGAGATTATTAGCAGAAAAGATTGCAGGGGTAGGGGAGTAAATTTGCTAGAATGAGCAATGATCCCAGCATTATCTAGACTTTATAAAGAATTGCGCCATCTGCTGGATATCACTACTAAGAGCCCAGAGATCTCTAAAGAACTCATATATTGATATAGAAAGGATGATACATGGGGACATAAATGTAAATTTCTCCCATACTAACAGTTTGTTGAACTTAATGCTATACATTTATTGCTTAGTGGATTAAGGGTTCAGATTACAGCCTTATGACCCCAACCTGAACAACAGCATGCATGGATGCATCTAAGACTCCCTGCCCACTGTATTAGCTGTACTAGCTGTATACTGGACCACTATTAGTAGACCATCTAATACTGGTATACTATACTGTATGTCAGATACTTTTTTCTGTCATGCAGAGATATCACTAATAAATAAAAATACGTCTATGCACTCCAGAGATATTACTAGACCTAAAAAGCCCTTTCGGGTAGTTGTGGATATACTAGCTATATACCAGTACCAGTATACTGTACCACTATGGCTATCAGTATACCGTATATTACTGGTATATTGTATGTAATATCAGGTCACCTGATGCAGCTGGCCAACCACTGCTAGACCAGCAGCCAGCATGGCTGTGGCATGGCGGGATGTGCCAGTCCCTTCCCTGCATGTTTATTGACTGATTTAAGCCACCAAACATGCGGAGAGAAAACTTGCTATCTTACACAAGTACCACATGGTACTTGTTCGAGTTTTAAGCAAGCACCCCAACACTCGAGAGAATAGTATACTGGAACAAATATACTCGCTCTTCTTTAATTATAGTGGTGTGTCAGGAGAAGTTCAGCTTAACTGTATTAATTTAGGGATATTCTGGTTTATTTGTCGATCCCCTGTATGTAAATTGTACAACTTCCCACTTGATGCCTTATCACTGCTGATGGTTAGCGAAATGATAAGTTTTTCTTCTTCATGGATTCAATCTTGATATATTTCCAGATTCACAAAGAGAGGTATTTCTTCCTTTATTTTCTGAAACAAAAGGAAATGCGTCAGACAGGGAACAAGATCTGGACACAGCCTGTATGAGCTGTGTTACTTTATTAGGACTTTATGCAGTCTAACGTTTGCATAACGTTACCCACCGAGAACAAAAAATAAATATATATATATATATATATATATATATATATATATATATATTAAAAAAAAAAACAACTTTCTCAAGTAAATCTAATCAACTGAGGAATTTACCACTGTACTGGAGATACATATATAATATGTCTATTTCCTCCTCTTTCTCCTCCTATTGCCTTTTATTACCCAACCATCACAAAGTAAATTTTTCACACAGCATATTTGCATAATAGTTGCCTGAAAAAATTATGGTGTACAATTTAAGCTTCCTGTTTATATTCATCATAACCAGTTATTGTGGACTTTCCACAATACTAGGCTGTGCTGAAGAAGTGGTAATTGCTTAAAGGGGAACTCTTAGCAGGTTAGACCAATGTAACCTGCTGATAGCCCCCTATAGTACCGGGACCCTTAGGAGGAAGGTATGTCTCTTACCTTCATCCTCGACACTGGTCCCGCTCTTAGTTAAGGTAAACTCCACTTAGTAAACACCCTTAGGAGCACTGACGCGTCATCCGCCCCCCCTCCCCCATCATCCGGCCCACCCCCTCCAGGCTGGAAGATGCGGTAGTGCTCCTAAGGGTCTAAGGGTGCTCCTGGGGAGTTTACCCTGAGTAACAGCACAGGACTGGCACAGAGGAGGAAGGTATCACACATACTTTCTTCCTCAGTGACCCCAGCTATATAGGGCGCTATCAGCAGGTTAGATTTGTTGGAGCTGGGGGACAAAGCTGATCCCCTGTGACAGCATGGAGGCAAGGGAGAGCGGCCCGGGACCCCCAACACTGCATGCTGTTATAAAGTAGATGCTGAGAGACCAAGGAGCTCTGTGAGCGGCCAGGAGGGGAGCCTGATCTGGGGCGGGCGGGTGAAAATACGCAGATACCGTCCTGGCGAAGTTGAGGTCGGTTAACCGACGCCAGGGACGGAATCAGTATTTTCACGGTATATCACCCAGCCCTACTGCTGAAGCAAATAGCGTTGCTTACCTGCCTAACCCAGTTTTGAAACTGCCAAAAATCTATTTGTATTGGGGGATTTAATTCTGTATTTCATGGGTGTACTTTCTGCTTGAGCAGTTGTACACAGTACTACAGGTTCCAGAATGCATTTCTTTCCCTCAGCTGTTCATCACAGCCCCCCACCCTGCCTATTCCACGCCCAAATCTGTTGCAGAACATCTAGGTTGTGTTCACACATTGCAGTTTTATTGTGTTACTGAATTAATTGCAGTACTTTATCATTTTATTGTGTTCCAACCCACACAGCACACAGTTACTACCTGTGACACCACACAGCATACTGTATTCTCTACCTGTAACACCACACAGCACACTGTATTCTCTACCTGTAACACCACTCAGCACACTGTATTCTCTACCTGTAACACCACACAGCATGCTGTATTCTCTACCTGTAACACCACACAGCACACTGTATTCTCTACCTGTAACACCACACAGCACACTGTATTCTCTACCTGTAACACCACACAGCATGCTGTATTCTCTACCTGTAACACCACACAGTACACTGTATTCTCTACCTGTAACACCACACAGCACACTGTATTCTCTACCTGTAACACCACACAGCACACTGTATTCTCTACCTGTAACACCACACAGCATGCTGTATTCTCTACCTGTAACACCACACTGTATTCTCTACCTGTAACACCACACAGCACACTGTATTCTCTACCTGTAACACCACACAGCACACTGTATTCTCTACCTGTAACACCACACAGCACACTGTATTCTCTACCTGTAACACCACACAGCACACTGTATTCTCTACCTGTACCACCACACAGCGCACCTTATTCTCTACCTGTAACACCACACAGCACGCTGTATTCTCTACCTGTAACACCACACAGCACACTGTATTCTCTACCTGTAACACCACACAGCACGCTGTATTCTCTACCTGTAACACCACACAGCACACTGTATTCTCTACCTGTAACACCACACAGCACCCTATATTCTCTACCTGTAACACCACACAGCACACTGTAAACTCTACCTGTAACACCACACAGCACGCTGTATTCTCTACCTGTAACACCACACAGCACATTGTTGCTACCTGTAACACTGATATTGGAATAAAGTAAAGAACTTTTTGAATTAATTTCTTTTTCTTTTCATCTCTATGCACATATTATGATCAGAAGAGGTTGCAGTACTGCAATAAAAGTCCAACATGTGTGAACACAGCCCTAATCTCATGGCCGAGTTTTGCACAATTAGCGATGTTTCAGCAGCTGCTTCTGGCTGGTCAAAGATAGTGAATCACTCAGGGGATTTGGGGATCCAGCCCCGCCCCCTGTGAAATCACGCCCTGCCCCCTGTCTGCATCATCAGCCTGTGCTCAGCAAACAAACAATGTGAGACAGAGGCATGGAATATTTGTCTCCGAAGGTGGGATAGCAGTGGGAGCAGGAGACAATGTGAATTGCCACAGAGGCCATTTTTCTTCACTTCCTTCATGTCAGTCAGCTACCAGTGTGGCAGAACCGTACAGATATGGTATTACATTGTATAGACACATCTATATAACTGTTAATGTACTTTTATGTGGAGTTTCCCTTTAAATCCAGACTATCCGGTGGTATAGGATCTTTACAAACTGGTGATTGAAATTAGTATGATCCCTTCAGAAACCATGTCCTAATTATTCAGCAAGGCCTTATGGTGTGTTTACACAGGCAGATTTATCTGACAGATTTTTGAAGCCAAAGCCAGGAACAGACCATAAACAGGGAACGGTTCATAAAGGAAAGACTGAGATTTCTCCTTTTTTCAAATCCATTCCTGGTTTTAGCTTCCAAATTCTGAAGGGGGGGGGGGGGGGAAATGTACCACTCCAAACAGGTGTGCAAACTGCTCCTCTGATGTTTTGCAGCAAATCATCATTTTTCTTGAATGGTTTTTATGGCTGTATAATTTAAGAAGGTTAGATTCTAACAACTTGGCATTACCAATTTGTCATGCTACCTCCTTGCAAAAACAGCACCACCCCTGTGCTCAGGTTGTACGTGGTATTGCAATTCAGCTCCATTTATTTTAATGCAACTGACCTGCAAGACCACAACCAGAGGACAGGGGAGGCGATATTTCTGGAAGAAAGTTGCCATGTTTTTCTAGGACTATATAACCCTTTTCTACTTGAAGCATCACCTCTGCAGGACACGCCATTGCATTAGATTCCCAGACCTAGATATCCTATAGCGTGACTGCTGTGAGCTTTCTAATACAACTTCACTCTCAGTAAGCTATTGCACAGCCCTGTGTGCTTGTGATATTGATGATAAATACTAAATCACTATGTAAGCCCACCCATAGTATACAGACTCATTCCGCTTTATTAGATATATGTCATAGTGACATGTCAGAAGTTTAATAGCAGGGATCTGGGTGCTGAGACAGAAGTGCTGGGCTGAGTGATGTGCCCCATCATTGGAAAGCCAAGTAAGCAGTGCACAGATTTAATAAAATTCTATAGCTAGCATAGACTTTGCCCTGATCGCTTACCATTTGAAGGGTCTGTAGGTATGCTTCCTTTCTGTCATTACCGCAATCTTCTGGAATTGTAATATTCCATCTTTGAAGTTCTACTTGCATCTCTTTTTCTGTATACAGATCAACTGGATCCAAGAAATTGTCATTTATTACTTTCACCAAGTATTCCTTTTCTTCTGTTCTGTAAAGAAACATTCATGAACTAAAAATTAAATGGCTTTCAACAACTACAATACTGACAACCTATCGTTGATATGGCGTCAGATGTAATCTAACTACCAGGATCTACACCGATCAGATGAATAAAGTGAATGCTGCCTCTATTTTACTGTTTCCTATGCACAGTGCCATACTTATGACAGTGGCTGTGCATGGTATTGCAGCTCAGTCCCATTTCAAGTAAATTACACTGGGTCCTTCAATTGAATGTCAGGCATACCAGAGACCGATAGCGGTTGTGTAGGACTGGCCTGCTAGGGTTGCTGTACCTAGGACCATTTAAGGTACAAAATATAAAAAGGCAAACAGAAATGTGAATAAGTCCTAACACATTGACCAGACATTTGTATAGTGTGATGTCACATACTCGTTGGAAGTATGATCTTTTTCTTCTCCATCTTCTGCCTTCTCCATTTGCATGTTAGATTTTGCTCTCTGTAAATTGAAGATTCCTAAAAATAAGTAATAAATATGGCATTTGGTGGAACATTTGTCTACATGCATATGTTTTAAGAATGTTTCATTGTATCTCAATACAGATGAACTACAAAATGTTAATTGTAGTTATATGCTATGATAACATAGTATATGATTTATGTATATTGAGAAGTACTCTGGAGCTTTTTAGTGCACCATGGGCTATTATGGCAGGATAATAGAAAAGGGACAGGACAACTGCATTGTATTGAAGGGAGGATGCATAGGGGCCATGTATCGTGAGAGTTTGGCCAACAACCTCCTTCCCTCAGTAAGCATTGAAGATGGGTTGTGGATGGGTCTTCCAGAATGACAAGGACTCGAAGCACACAGCCAGGGCAACTAAGGGCCCTATTACATGGCCGGATATTAAGGAGAAAGCGAGAGCTGACCTGTCAGGTCAGTGCTCGCTTGCTCCTCGTTCCCTGCTCACTGTTGGTGCTATTGCACCAACAGCCACTGTCAGCCGACAGTCAATCTTTAGATCGTCCAGGTGCCCTATAGAAGATAGTGGCGGTCTGCTGCCTCTGCTCCTATTGCACAGAGTGACAGCCAGCAAACCGTCGCTATGGTTATCAGCGTCATCAGCTGCTCAGCCGTGATTGGCTGAGCATAACTGTGCTCAGCCAATCGCGGCTGAGCAGCTCATGACGCGGCAGAGGACGGCCGCCCGAAGATTACATCATTGTCGAAAGATGGCGGACGGGGGTCGACATGCGTCAGGTGAGTGTAGAGCACTACACTTCCGGGGGTGGCGTGGGTGGGGGGAAACACGGGGAAGGGGGTTACTAACATAACATTAATTACTAAGTTGTATAACTTTGTAATGTGTGTTATTTAGTGAATAATTGTTTAGCGCCGCACTACCCCTTTAAGTTTTGCTTTTCTATTGTATCACATCCATTTTTCATGGAATATAATGCTAAATAATTATTTAAAATAAAAAAAAATAGATTTTCTGGAATTGTTTTTTATAGATTCTGTGTACCTACGATAAAAATTACAGACCTCTCCATTCTTTGTTGGTGGGAAAACTTGCAAAATCATCAGTGTATCAAATACTTATTTCCCCACTGAACCCTTTTCATCTTTAATAATTTTCCCAAGCATGCTGTGACAACTGATTTGATAGGAAGCATAAAAGGGCACTCAGTAAGGAAAGAACTAACTTGTGTGAATAACAAGTAAGGCTATGTTCACACAATGTATGTTTTAGTTAAATCATTGCCGTTGTTGCAATTTGCAACAACAGCCGTGACTTATACAAAACATTCGTTGTATGTGAATAAATGGAATCCTGGTCGGAGCGTATACACATAGTATGTCAGTGTTCTGAGGCCGCTATTCAATGAATAGCGGCCACAGAGAACATGTCAGTTCACACAATGGAACGTGCGGCTCCTGCCGCATGCTCCATTGTGCCAAGAAGGGAATCCAGATGCGGGCGCACCCGTGTGTGAATTCAGCAAAAATGGAGATCATCTGGCCGGTTTACAGAACGGCCAGTGGTATACATAGTGTGAACCCGGCCTAAATCCGCTAAGCTTTGAAAAATGCTTGTTCATAGTTAATATTTACCGATTTACATGCACAGAATATGACCTGCACACTTACTTTCTAAGGGTACGGACAGCTCTTTGATGATGTTACTCTTGTACCGTATGCCGTTCTGTTGTAAGTCATAACATAGTAGATATGTCAGACGTCAGCCATCACTGTAGCTCAGTTATCTATATGTGAAGATGATGTTACCTGAAGAAGCTGCTGCAGTCTCTCTACATCCCAGTCTCTTAGGTAATAGAAACAATCACGTCTGTGATGCGCATGTAAGCCCTTCCCATGACAGTCATCGGAGAAGTCACATTTCTAAGAGTTACAGGATGGGAGAAGATAATTTAGCTATATGTGTTGCTTTTTCAAGTTAAAAACAAAGTTTTCCCAGAATGCAACACTTCCTTGGCCTATCTAGTCACCAGATTTACTGCTATTATTTATGGTGAGATGGTTTTGGGAATCTACAAGTGCGCAGGATCATCATACAGGTCCTATGTGCTTTCTTTCAGCCCCACCCCAAAAAAAAATTTTCAGAGTGTATATTAATTTGCATAGATACTAGCATTATTTTGATATCTTAAAGAGGTATTCCTGGAAAAATCTACTTTCCCACTATCCACAGGGGAAAAGTAGGAGATTGCAGGAGGTCCGACCTCTGTACCCTAACCCCCAACCCCCCCCCCCCCCCCCCGCCGATCTCTGTATCGGGCCCCCGGCTTCTGTATTATAAATACAGCTGTGGGTACAGCAGGTGACCCCCGGCTCTATTCATTCCTATGGAGAGACATAAAGAGCGCTTGGAAGAGCCCTGTGTGAATAGAGCCGCGGGTTACATGCCATACTGCAGCTCTTATCATAATACTGAAGCCAGGGCCCTATACAGAGATCAACGGGGGGTACAGAGTGCGGACCCCACATGATCTCCTACTTTTCCATAGGGGAAAATTGATTTTTCCTGGAATACCCCTTTAATGGCTAAACTGCCAGATGGGAAATAAAAGTGAATGCTACAATGGATCTTGCTCTTTTATAATATAATGAAACCAGGCTATACATCTATCACTTGTATTATTATACAACTTGGGCATAGGAACCTTAGACATGTTAACAGTATTTCAGATCCTGGAAACAGTAAACAATTGTTCTTACGGATCCTTGAAGAAATGGTTGTCTGCATCCTCCACAGAAATCATACTGACATTGTGTGCACTTAAAGTGTAAGCATCCACCTTTCCACAAATCAAACCGAAATCTGCAGGATGGACATTCTGTATGGAAAATACATGACCAAGTAAAACATTAAGGCAATTAATAAAATACCATGAAGACAAAATTAATGACACAAAACTTTACTAAATAATCTAAAAATATTCTTTCCTTATAAAGCCTCATATGGGTTTTTCTGAAGGATTTACACAAAATCCAACAGATAACTGTTGGAAAACAGAAGTAAATGAAGTTGTATTAAAGTGTAATAAAAGTCTGTGGTTGCCCGACTACCAGTGCCACCTTACCCATTGGGCATGGTAGGCGGCTGCCCGGGGGCCCTTGTGTCCTAGGGGGCCCCTGCCTGCTGTGACATATTCCCTGTCCCCGGTCCCCAAGCAAGCTCCCTTGTAGGTATTGTGCCTGTGCTGCCGTCAGCCGCCACCACGACCCTGCCTATTACAACGCCCCATGACTGGAAGCTGAGAAAGTCAGGCAAGTGGATTAACACGTGGGCTATTTGTTGACTCTCCCGGACATGTGTTCTTCCCCCTGGTTGTAGTGATTTGTCTACTTAGTATTTTGTCAACTAATTTATTCGCATTTGCACTTTGCTCTGGTTTAGCCTCAGGGAACTGCGCAGTAGCAGTGCAGTTGGGAACCTGACCTGCCTGTATGATGTTCAGTCTGTCAAAAATGAAAAAATTGTTTAAATAAACAGTTATTAAAAAAAAGGAAAAAGAAAAAAAAACATGTCCATATTCTTCCAGAGACAACACGGCTCTTGGCTCCAGTTCAGGTGTGGTTTGCAATTAAGCTCTGCAATTAACCTACATCCAACCTGGAGACAAGAATGGTGCTGTTTCTGAAAGAAAGTGTCCATGTTTTTCTAATGCTGGATAACCCCTTTAAGTATTGACATGAGGAGATGTTTTTAATATCACAAAGAAGCCACCAAGTTCCAACTGTCATAACAGCAAAGTTCATGGACATCTGCACATTGCATTACATTCTAACCCATACATCAATATGTTCGAGAAGGAGGTAGGATTTGAGAGAGCAGTGCACCCAATTCAGCCCACAGCAACATGTATTCACGTTCACATTCCTAGATAATACAGCTTATGTTGGACAGCTAGCACAATAAACCAGCTCTCTAGTGAAACAGGAAATTAAACTATATGAATATTACCAATTCCATTCTTGGTGAGATAAGCATTCAGCTCTTCATCTTTATTTTTCATTTTCCACAACCTAAACTCCTCACAACTCAATATTTCATGAATGTCTTCCCACTGTAGAAAAGGAAACAAACAAAAAAAAAAATTAGAAAAAAAAGTTGTCAACAGTTAGACTGGTATAAAGTGATTGAAATAAATTGATTTTAGTACAGTGTTCTGTTTTGGCTTGAGATGTACCCTCCTGGTGTTTGACACTTGGCTTGTATTTGGTTTTGCTCCTGTTTGGCCTCAGATGTTCATTCCTGGTTTATCTTGGTTCAGTTCAGGGCTCACCGCACCCCAGCTAACCAATCCCCCCCCCCCTTTATTTTAGTGGTAATTGGGAGTCTTACAATCCACGTCTTAGGCCCCTATTCCACCAACAGATCTGACAACAGATTATCTGCCAAAGATTTGAAGCCAAACCCAGGAACAGACTATAATCAGAGAACAGGTCATAAAGGAAAGACTGGATTTCTCCTCTTTTCGAATCCACTCCTGGGTTTGGCTTCAAATCTTTGGCAGATAATCTGTCGTCAGATCTGTTGGTGGAATAGGGCCTTTAGGGCCGTATTACACAGCCAATCAAAACTGTAACCGAGCGCCGATCAGCTAGATCAGCGCTCGTTTACTGAGTCTATTACATGGTTCGACCATAGTGCAGCAAGGGCTGTATATATATATATATATATATATATATATATATATATATATATATATGTACATACAGTATATACACATATACATACACACTGTATATCGTTAGTAATGTCCATGCAGTCTTTGCTTTAAAAGTGTAATAATAAAGTATATATGTTACCTCTCCATGCTCCCTGGTGCCTTCCTGGCTTCTCCCCGAAGCCGCCAGTGCAACTTCAGAGTATCTTAAGTGACAGGCCACTCAGCCGATCCATGGTGGTCCCACCCCAGCCAGTGATTGGCTGAGCTGCCTGTCACTCTGTCACTTTAGACACTGTGAGGATTAAGCGGAAGCTAGTAGGACATCAGGGAGCAGGGAGAGGTATGTAGAAATGTATTTATTTAGACTGTCATCAGCCCTCTGATTTTAGGTCAGGACCTAAAGACACGATCAGCCGATCATGGTTTTCATCAGCTAATCTTTGTCAGCTTATAACTCTGTGTAATGGGACCCTAACACGTCACATGTCAGAGGTTTTCTTAAAGTGTATCGATCAGGAGATCGGGGAAAGGACCACAGTTGCAGTGCATTAAAAAAAAAGAGTCGAGCTCCATAGGAGCAATTATAAGTCCAAATCTCTTTTTAAATTCAGAGCAGAGATTGGACACGCTGCACCTGCGGTCTTCTCCCCTCTATATCTCCCCATTGGTACGGGTCTGAACACTCAACTCACTCAACACTGATCAAAACTTTTGACATGTCTCAATGACATGTCAAAAGTTTTGTATAACGACAGGTACATTTTAAGTTATTGTGACCTTTTAAATGATGCACTTACTTGTTCTTTGCAGTTGAAGCAGGTGATCTTTTTGCAGGTTGGACATTTCATTTGTAATGTGTCTCTTTCATGCAAAATACCAAATGAACACTAAATGCAGAACAGATAATTATGAGATCATCACAATGTGAGAAATACATTGTATAACATAAAAACTGTACTGGAAATATGCATGTGTGGTGATTAGGTACTGTGTTTGTTAGCTGAGCCAAAGGGGTTAGTTGTTGTGAAGTCAGTGCTAGCCCAGCACACAGATGTAATGTTGACACCTGCTTTTTTTTAGTATGGCGGGCTGTGTTCCCCAAATGGTCGGTGACCTGCTGGGTTGTTGTGGGTCCCTTAGGCTCTTGTCACGGCAGTCCTGAGTGGCAACTGACCCACCTGGACTGTTGGTACCTCCACCCACAGAAGAAAGACAATTAACCCAAGTTGTGCGGTGGTGTGTGTATAGGTGCGGGTGCGAATAGAGATGAGCAGAGTCCCATGCGTTAGTATAAAAAATATAACAACTTTACTGTAAAGCTTTTCAGAGTAACAGTACACGGTTTCACAAGTAATAAACCTTGACACACACTTGAGTGCTTGACCTTAATGCTTGAGAGAAGTAGAAGAGGTAGTTGCAGTAGTGCTTGTGGAGAGTAGAGGAGTTTGCCAGAGAAGCCCTAAACCAGTGTAGCCTTTTACTCTGCCGGAACCTTGATTGATATCTTTTAGTAGTGAAGTGTTACTCGTACTCACGTTTAGACACTGTCTTACCGCCTTCTGCCCTCTGGTAGCGTAGAACCTATACCAGTAGGGTAGTACGAGCCCCAGCCATAGTTATCAGGGTGTAGCTAGGTGTCCGAGTGTTCCCAGTTACCTGCACTGCGCAGTAGGCTACGTAAACCTTTGTATACTTGTTGCTGTGTCCTACTGTGGCTAGTTCCTATCTTTTCAGGATACTGCCCTACACTTTTGAGATGTGTTCCTCGCTTGGGTCAGGGTGTTCCTTGGTGACTACTCTCCCTTGTTGGTGCTTAGCACTGCATAGTGATTATAATAGTTTGGCTGAAAGAACTGCTGGTCTCTATCTGCATCTGCTTACTTTAGTGCCTAGACTCAACTGACTTGTTTCACTTTCTCTCACACAGAGCTAACTCCTCCTACAGGAGGTAAGTGCACAAGAAAAGGGATAGGATAGGTACAAAAAAGAGAAAAAGAGAGAGCATTGCCTCGTGGTCAGCACATAGCACATGGTATAACATACTTTTACCCATTACCTCATTCAACTGTGCACATAAGAAAATATAACCATAAGAGACACTGACACCTAGTGGGGAAACTGTAAAGTGCCTCTTCCACCAGTGGTTCTAAACCTAAGGACTTTTTGACAGGTGCATAAGAACACTAGAAGTGGGACACCACACATGAAATATCAATAAATCAACAAAGAACAGAACAAGCGGAACGGTGAACGATGTCTTATTTTCGGCCAGTTTGTGGTTCATTAAAGGGGTTATGCAAAATGAAAAATACATAGTTGCTCTCTTTAGAAGACAGCGCTTCACCTGTTCTAAGCATGTGTAGTATTATAACTTGGCTCCATTCACTCTAAAGATACTGAGCAGCAATGTCACACACAACCTTAGGACAGATGGGGGGCTGTTTTATAAAGAAAAAAAAACATGCACAAACACAGTGTTCATACTTACCCTAACTCCTGGGTCCATCTTTGTTTGAATTTCACGCCATTTGGCTGGTCCCTGGAGCTCTGAACGGTGTTTTCTTTTTTTCTCTTCTTCCTGATTCTTTGGCTCGGAGCGTCAGATGACTGACAGCTTGCTCAGCCAATCAGAGCTGAGCAAGTTGTGAGTCATCTGATGATGTAGTAGAGGGAGGTTGGCCTAACTAAATGATAACATTGATACAAAATTACGAGGGCAGAAGATCCCATGGTCAACAGGAATCAGGTTAGTATGACTTCAGGTAAGTATGACTACACTTCAGGGGGTTTGGGGTCCGGAGGGGGGGCCTAGGGAAGGGGGACAGAACGATGATTGAAGCACATTACAAAGTTATATAACTTTGTAATGTGTTTTCATCACTGCTAAAAATTTGCATTTCCGTGGTTGTTCTTTAATTCTGGGTAACCCCTTTTAAAGCGGCACTATCAGCAGGCCAGGGAACCTGCTGATATGATCTAGCTACTATTTACCTCAGGATTCCCGGGCTGTAATTCATATTCCTGTGGGTCCGGTATACGGTAGTTTTCTGCTAATTGCTGATATGCTAATTAGCGGATTTGGAGAATTTGGGGCGTTCCCCATGCTCTTGGAGCACCCGCTCAGCCCTTATAGCCTGCCCCCTCCCAGCCCGCCCACCATGTATATTCATGTATGCATAGCTAGGCCGCTTGTTACGGGCTGCTTCCTGCACAATGACTGAGATTACATTCAGGACATGAACAGTTTATCACTTACATGACTGCACCAGCAAAAATTGGGCATCTCCAGGAGTGCTCGGTCCCTCAGTTTACATTGAAACAGCTCATGTGTTGCTGAATCAAGATAGTGATGGATCTAAAAGAGAAAGAAATATGGGGATATACTGTAACATGTACATTCATTTTTCATTACGTGTGCATGGAAATTTAGTGCCTAAAACGTTGGTGCATTTGTATTAGATCATGCTGTGGTTATATACTCTACACACACTTTTTTAATATTCACTTTCAGATTTTCTTTCTTTGCCATTCAGAAAATGTTTTTTATTTTTTTTATTTTGTTGATGTTATTAATGGTTTTTCACATGCTAGTATGCAATTTGCGCTAATATAGCTGCCACATTTATCACATCATATAGGCATAACCCTATGTGTGAAAAAACATGAGCATTCCTGTACTTATTAGCTGCTGTATGCTTTGCAAGAAGGAATGGAATCTTTACAGCCATATACAGTTCTCTCTGCTGCCACCTCTGGCCTTTTTAGGAACTGTCCAGAGCAGTAAAAGGCTTGCTATAGGGATCTGATATTGCTCTGGACAGTTCTTGACACAGACAGATGTGACAGCAGTAAGAGTGTCTCTGAAGCTGCTATTATAAGCCTAATTATGGTGTATGCAGGCTTTTTCTTATTTTGCTTGATTTTGGCAGCAGGGAGCACTATTTCTGACTGTAAAGACAATGTGACTTCCTGTAGGCAGTTGATAAGTACTGGAAGGCTTAATTTTTTTTAAACAGAAATAATTCATAAATTTGTATAACTTTCTACAACCAGTTGATTAAAAAAACAAACTCTTGGGTACCCCTTTAAGATATTACAATTGTTTGACAGGGTCAGGACATCTTAAGCTGGAGTTTTTGAGGGACAGGGTCTAGGTAGGACTTTTGCTTATGATGTATATTCTCATACCATCTTTTTGTATTCCAAGAAGCAATATGTGGTCATTCTGATACCCATGTACTGTATATGGAGGGAGACTGGGGACAGAGTAAGTGAAGTTTGAACTATAGGCTTCCTTTTATGGTATAAATATATGTTGCTGTTATATACAGTGCGATATATCAAAATAAACTAACAGATTCTTGTTAATCTGTCAGGACTCTGTAGGGAGAATTGATCAGGGAGGGAAGGGGGAAGACACAAACAGTGGACCCTGCACTTGTCCCTGCCCACTGTCTCTGCTTACTTGCCTCTATCAGCCCTAGGTGGCTGCGGGCAACTGGGCAGCAGTCCCTGACTTAAGATTTGTGGCGACACAAAACACAAACACGACAGACAAAAATAAAGGATGGTCAGCAAGCAGAGGTCACAACTAACAAGCAGCAGAGGTTCACAAACAAAATACAGAGAATAGTCAGGTCACAAAGCCAAAAGGCCAGGGCAGGCAGATATCGAGGAAAGTCAGGGTACAGAAAGCTGGGGTCAGGTAAAGCCAATGGAAAACATAGGAGATTCCAAAGGGAATGCTGAGCATGTTAGGTAAACTAGACTTAATAGCCAGCAAGGGGTTAATGCACTGCAGATGTTTTATAGGAGGTCAGGGGTCTGGTCCAGAATGTGATTGGACCAGTCACCTGATTTCCAACCACAGATAGTCAGAAAGACTTGCCGGTCACAGAAATCCCCAGGGAGATTCAAATCTCCCACCAGGGACTCGGACCACCAGGTTACTAGGGACGTTGTTGGGTATCTCTAGGATCACTTTGTCCAAGAGAGAGGCATGGAGCGTGCTTATGCACCATGCTCATTATGTGGCTACTGAAGCGCGTTCCTGATAACTCCAGCTGAGGAAAACATTGCTGGAGCTCTGGAAGGTAAGTGCCTTACAATACCTGTGTGTCCAACAAATTGAAATACTCCATGGACTCCTCTGTGTTGCCTTCATTCTCTAGATCAGGCTTCCCGCAGATGGGACACACCACATGGATGATACTCTTCTCTTTGATCACCGAAGAGAAATGATGAATGAAACACTTTTCACAGAAGGAGCAATTGCAATGTGTCATCTTCACAAACTAATTGACAATAAGATTGTAAAATGTTAGAGAGACATTGTAGTAAAAACCTAACAGAAAACGCATGTATAAAGGAGTACTCCGGGCCAGCTGTATAATCCGTATCTGGCCGGGGGGGGGGGGGGGAATATAAGGCTCCAGTGACTTACCTCCTCGGTTCCAGCGTTGGCTCCCGGATCTCCCGATCTGCTTCCTGGACTGAGCTGCGGCATGAGACGTGACGTCTCAAGGCAGCTCAGACATTTAGCGGCCGAGGCTGCGACCAGGAAGCGGCCATGGGGCGGTGCAATCCGGGAGCCGGTGCTGGAACCGGGAAGGTAAGTCACTGGAGCCTTCTATTTCCACCCCCTCCCCAGCCAGATATGGATTATACAGCTGGCCCAGAGTACCCCTTTAAGGCTAGGTTTACACTATGTAAAAACAAAAGGCCATATTTCATTACAACGCCCGTTGTTGTGCAAACAACGGCTGTTAATTGCGAAATAATGGCCGTTGTTATTCACATAATGTGAACCTGGCCCAAAAATGACCTATTTCATGTATGTTAAATAAGTTGGACCATGCCCTTTAATTGCCTTTTGACTGTATGCAAAGCTGTACAAATAATTTATGCAGACTGTGAAAGAGAAAGCATGATCCTTAATTGGTCCAATTACTTTGCTACCTATTTTGAACTCCCATCTTTAACCCCTTTACGACCATGGGTGCATATTTACGCCCCCACTACCTGGGCCTTAACACAGGAGGGCTTAAATGTATGCCCTGCCGGGGTCCCGGGCTATGGAGCGGGCTCAGGAGCTGATATAATATACCATAGCGTGCGTAATCGTCTGATCTATTAAAATAAAACAATATTGTTCCCGCACTGTGAATGGCGTGATTGCTTTTTTAAATTACATTTTATGTATAAAAAAAATAATACAAAGCAATCAATACGTTTGATCTATTTGCAAAAAAAAAAAAAGTCTTACTGCTAATAAAAATAGTAAAACGTTAGAAAACCTAGTAAACCTGCATATCGCTGTGTCCAGACCGACCCATAGAATAAAGAAAAAATGGTTTTACCGTAAAGTGCATTACATAAACATGGAAGCCCCCCAAAATCTTCGGAATCAAATTTTTTACCCAAATTCAGCCCATAAAGGATATTTTGGGGGTTCCATCATTCACTTTATGGTAGATTGAAAGAAGCCATTACAAAGTACACTTGTTCCTGAAAAAAAACAAGCCCTCTCATTGCCCTGTAGGTGGAAAAATAAAAGAGTTATGGGTCTTGGAAGGCGAGGAGAAAAAAACGAAAACACAAAAGTGACAATTGGCCCGGTCCTTGAGGCCATTTCAGGCCTGGTCCTTAAGGGGTTAAAGAGGTTGCACTATAACCCTACGTGTTGTCCTGCAATCCTCCAAAGTAATGCTTCTATAGAAAATATCTCCATCATCCAGTGAAGCAAACCACATTTTTTTTTCTGTTGGATTGATGCACCTTTAGGCCTCTATGCAGCTGTCTAGTAGTGGGAGTTTAGTATTGTATATCCCATGTGTTGCTGCGGTGACATGGAATTCTATGAGAAATTCCAACTGGGAATAGTACTTATTCCAATTGCTTTACAATACTGCAGAAGTCATAAAAAGAAGTAACCTTTGAATATGGGTATTTCTCACAGCAGATCTGACACTCATGGGACAAGTACTGTAGGGCAGATGTGTAATCTGTACAGGAGGAAACAGCTTCTTGTATATCTTCCATTCTCCATGAGCCATCATTGATCTGACATAAATCATCAAAGATTTTTTGTTTCCATTCCTCCGCCTGTGTTTAAAGATGACAAAATAATTTAGTATATTTTTATTTCCATTTATTATTCATACTTCCATTTATTTCATATTATTCATATTTCCATTTATGGTAGCAATATTGTGAAAAATAACTCAAAACATAATAGATAACAACTAGTTGTCAATTTATTTACTCATTTTCTGTGGGAAGAACAGAAGAACACAGAAACAAGAAAAGATGTTCAAGAACTGTGTTGGAGAATACAAGTAATGTTAAATGATACAAAAGTGTAATCTTAAAGGGGTATTCCATACTTGTTATTACCTTTTCAATCTCCTTCCCCCAGTTCTGAGCCTGCTGCTTTCTGCTAAAGACACAGAAAACTGTGTGTAAGCCGTTCTCCCCCTCCTCCCTTCCGAGGCCGTCTGTCTCTGCATTATGTAATGCTGAGAGGGTTAATCACAGTGAAGTCACCAGCAAATTGACCAGGAGGGGGGATGATTCAACATGTATTTACTTGATGGGAATACCCCTTTAAGTATGGCAGTATAACAACACTAGAACAGAAAGACACACACTTACATCGACGTCATCTGTTGTATCATCAGTGTTTATATGGGGAACGTTGCTGCTTTGAGTTACACTGAAACTACCTATTGGAGTAAAATAGGAAAATATGTTTTTTTTTTTTTTTCAAAACTGCAAATATAATTACAAATGTTCAGTAACCCTCCACGCAATCCCTTAGTTATTGAATATATTGTAGAATATTTCATCATTATCATCTTGTATATTTTATTACAACTAAATTACAGCAAACCTCTGGCTTGCAGTACTTTTGGGTTATAATATTTTCAGTTATGTTGGCTTTTCCTGCACCATACTGAGTTAACAATTCTACCTACCCACCCCCACCCAACACCCCTACTCCTCTCCCCCACCAACTGACCCTTATACAATGCAGGGCACCAAGGGACGTATTGTGCTGGAAAGATGCAGAGCCGCTTTTTAGCCATCCTGTGTGCTGTTTTTTTTTTTTTTAACGATATTTTATTAGTGGCTTATGTAATATTTGAACATACATATTGAAAATTCATTACATATTCAAAAAGAAAGTCGCTCACAGGCAACAAAGGATTGTATGTTTACAATGTCATACAGATACAATGAGCCTTTGTAATAACCTTAAAAGACATATTATCATATACAATACAACGTAGTCTTACCAAAAGCATAGGTAGAAAAACAGTAACCTATAATATCACCTTAAAACATGGTATAGATGTCAGATATTCAAATATGCTACCAATAGAATGGACAGAAATGTCTTTAACAGAGAAAGGGAAAAGCTTAAGATATTTGGAGTGCTCCCAGAGTTCCCTTTTGGGCGGCCATGCAATACCAATCAGTGTCCTTAAATTGATTAATGACAGAGTCTCTCTCTTCTATAGTAAAATCATGAATTAGAAATTGTGTCCATTTGGACATAAATGTTTTTGTTGATTTTTCTTTGGTGCGCAATACATCCAAAAGTTCCCAATGAAAGATCTCCTTCAGAGCGGAGATTACATCCTGTGTGCTGTTAGAGCATACTACGCCATTGGCATAGTTAGGGCCCTATTCCATTGGACGATTATCGTTTGCATAATCGTTAACGATTAACAATCTCAAACGACCGCTATTGCGAAAACATTCACTCATTTCCATGGAACGATAATCGTTACTTATGATCGTATTTGCGATCGTTTTTTCTTCGCTATTTCTTCGCTATTGCGTTCGCATCTACTGCGATCGACCGAACGTTGTCTTATTCAATGCGAACATTTTGCGAACGAGCAACAATAAAAATAGGTCCAGGTCAACGATCAACGATTTCTCGTTCGGTTATTAATCTTTCACTGCATTTGAACCGAACGATTATCGTTTAGATTCGAACGATTTAACGATAATCTGAACGATAATCGTCCGGTGGAATAGGGCCCTTACACTAAGAGAGGTCTGTTCCTGGCAGCTATGGTCATAAGTCTCTTCCTTGATTAAAGTGAATGTAACACTAGGTACATTGCTTTGTATTTTTTACATGAACAGACCAGCACCATTGCAGGAATGTCGGTGCCACGGTCCTTTTTTTAAACCGCCGCCCATAAAGCATTGGAGATGGGCCCGGCGGCCCCCAGTGTAAGGGAACCCCACCCCTCTGTAACACGGCTCCATCAGAATCAATGGAGCCACGTCACAGAGGGAGGGGAAATCATCACACGGGGGGCAAGTAGGCCCGTCCCCAGTTCTTCATGCCTATGTTTACACAACATCGTTTTGTGGCCGTCTTTTCGGACAGATGTCATGTTAACACCAAGAGAGGGCCGTCTTTTGATAATTACAGATGCCAATATGAATGATCATTATTAATGGCTCTAATTATAAGACAGCCCTCTCTTGGCGTCAAAATGACAGCTGTCCGAAAAGACGGCCACAAACATATTTTTTTTCTAATTTTCTGGCCCTTTTGAAGTTTTTTTTTTTACATGATTTTAAAACTATACAATATAAGACATTTTTTTTTACTGTTCTTGAAAAAAATGGCAATTTTATATAAAGATTAATATTTACCTCTTTTTCTGCAGCAAAACCACAGCAAACAGCGATGGATAAAGCTCTAAAACAATAGGATAATAATGTCACACTTTTCACTCGTTCATTTGCCTTAATATATTAATTTTGATTTTGGACATTAACATATGATATTGTTTGGTGTTAAAAATATGGTAAACAGGAGCAGTCATTTTATGTTATGAAACCGGTATTACTGCAAGCCTGGTCACATGGAAGCAAGTTTAAACCTATCTGTTTGTACGTCATACATGCTCGTACACAACCTACATACCTGAAAAAGTATAGCTAGGCTGGTTACACATATACAGCTTTCTTGCTGTATGACCTAAGGATACATCCACCTCCTGTAGATAGATTATATATGCGGCTCTTTGGTATGATCAGCCATCAGCCGCACATCCACGGGGAGATTTTCAGCTGACAGGCAATGATTTTGTAACATGTCAGAACGGCCCAATCAGCCAACAAATGTGTGCTTTCAAAGAGGACCTGTCACCCCCGGTGACGGGGTGACAGGCTCCTGACCCCCCGTTAGAGCCCCCTATACTCACGTGATCCCGCCGGGTCCCGCTTCTGGAGATGGTCGGGTCACGGAGATATCGGCACCCGAAGCCCGGCGCGCGCTCCTCAGATGAGTCCAACACTCATAGAGAATGACAGGAGAGTCCAGCGCTCCGTCATTCTCTATGAGTGTTGGACCCATGTGAGGAGCGCGCGCGCCGGGCTTCGGGCGCCGATATCTCCGTGACCCGACCATCTCCAGAAGCGGGACCCGGCGGGATCACGTGAGTATAGGGGGCTCTAACGGGGGTCGGGAGCCTGTCACCCCGGCACGGGGGGTGACAGGTTCCCTTTAAAGCCTTAGGCTGTGTTTACACACTGAGGCTGGGTTCACACTACGTAAGTTTCCGGCCGTAGCGCGTTCCGTGAATAAGCGGCCGGAAACTTACGTAGTTTGCGTACAATGTAAAGTATACGATCTACGGCCGCACAGTTCACACTACGTACGAACTTACGCCCGGATCGTATGCGGCGCCGTAAAAAATGAACCAGACCATTATTTCGGGACGGAAATGCCGCAACTAACGCCCGTAGCGTTACATGCGGTCCCGTACGTAGTGGTGATTTCTTCATTTTTCAAGCTTTTTGTGCCGATCCAAAAGGTTCTGTGGGGTGTCCGGGGCTAGGCGAAGATTTCCAAGTAAAAGACCGCTGTCAGATCGCTACGAAGAGCGCTCAGGAAGCGTAAGTACACTACGGGCGTAAGTTTGCGTTCCGTACGTATCCGGCCGCAACTTGCGTAAAGTCTCGGCCGGAGTTTCATACGTATATGTCCGGCTGCGGAAAATATGCGGCCGGACATATACGTAGTGTGAACATAGCCTAAGGCTGTGTTGAAATGACATTCCTATTTATTGAATGGTCGCCATTTAATGAAAAATAATGGCCGTTATTATAAGAATAACGTTTGTCCTTATAAAATAACAGCTGTAATTCTGAACCTCAAAATCTGAACATGGCATCAAACTGTTATTGCTCTATTCTGCTCCTGAGGTGTCTATTTCACAGATTCATAGTTCTTATAGTGAAGAAGCCTTGTTGCTGGTGTGAGGATGTACCCTATTGTCTTTGAGGTGGGTTTGCATGAAACAGTTTTCTACCTTTTTGTTTTTTTTTTATAAAGGAGGGGGAGGGAGAAGATTTCACAGCTAACAGCACGAGAACGGTACTGAGGATTAGAGATGAGCAAACCACTTGGAAATTTGTCTCGGGAATTTGTGCGAATATTTGCGAATTGCATACAAACACATTTTGTTAAAAATAGTGGCGAGTGGTCTCTGCTGCAGCAAGGAAGTCCATTCTCCATTGCTGGATAGAACCCTCTCCACCGACAAGAAGGCTCCTTCTTGAGAAACTAGTTCATCTCTTCCGTATGGACTGGGTACAGGCCTCTTTACTCAAAGAAAAGAAGGTCCAACATTTCTACCTTACATGGTCTAAATTCCTCCCTCTCATCCCACTGCATGTAAGAGACAGACTGAAGCAATGCTTCCGCAATACAACATGGTATTTAGAACAGAACATTAGTGGTAGAGACCCATTTGATTTTCATTGACATCAAGTCTCACTGCTGACCTCATCTCCTACCCCGAGATGCTGCTCCTCCTCCTTTCCTCCGGGTGCCCAGTTCGTACAAACATGCTGCTAATTGTTCATGTTCGCCACTATGAACAATTTGTTCGATGATCGGAATGGTTATAACAATTGTTTTCGAACATGCAAACGTTTATCTCGTGATGTATGCAACTGCGTAATATTCGCAACTATATAATGTTAGCAACGACGTAAGTATAAAGTCGATATTGTGGCCGCCATGTTTAGCGAATTTGCAAACTAAATTGTGCAAATTCGCAAATTGCAATGAGGCAGATTAAACGACGGTTCGCTGCGAATTGGAATTCGTTATATTCGCTACTGAGGATGAAAGAAACACACATACCTTCATCCTCATTGCCGGTGCCCACTAGGGAGCTAGTTTCATCTAACCTGCTGATAGCTCCCCTTAAAATGTGTGCATTCAAGGAAATGTGCAATGTCACTATGTCATTTGGGAGTATTCCATGGCAAGTTTTTATTTGCAGGTACTAACCTGGAAGCAGCTATGTCCTTGGGTGTTTATTTTCATGGTGTCTGTGGGATAGAAGAAAATACCACATTACAAAGTTTTAATGTGTTATCTATTAGTGACGAGCAAACCGAACGCTCGGGTTCACCCCAACACAAATGTTCGGCATTTGACTCCTAGTGGCTGGAGAAGTTGGATGCAGCCCTAGGGAGTGCTAGAAAACATGGATACAGCCTATGGTCTATAGCTGTATCCATGTTTTCCAGGGCTTCCTAGGGCTGCATCCATATATACCTGGTTAAATGTTCAAGTCTCCTATTGATTTCACTGGTGCCCATTACTCAAGTCGAGCACTTGAGCTCAACTTAAGTAACAAGTACTCAAGCATTAAAGTTCGAACTGGAGAGAATGGAACGGCTGCACATCCCATCTATGGCTGATACTAATGCCGCTAGGCCTATATTAAAAATCAACACCAGAGTGTCTGTATATGAATTGATCAAGCCATATTGCCCCGTGTACCACCGCGCAGGTCCTCTGATCCACACGGGTCCCTACGCTAACTCCACACCGTGTCGGTCAGCGACCGCCAACCCCGCAAAGCGTGCACGTGCAGGGAAGGGAGGCCATGGAACGGCCCTGCAACCCCAATGTCACAGGACCAGACCCAAAAAGCCCCACCAAAACCCAGCCAGCACCACCGGCGGGGAAGGCTGCCCCCAAACGACACAAGTATGGATATGGTATTACACTTACCATTGCTGCTCTCACAGAATGGGGAAGACATAGGGTCCAGACATGTGAGCACAGGCATATTCTGCTAATTTTGGTCATGTGGGTCTTATAAAGGAGTGCTAGCTGTTCAGAGAGGGAGAACTGTAAAACACGAACTGGAGAGAATGGAACCGCTGCACATCCCATCTATGGCTGATACTAATGCCGCTAGGCCTATATTAAAAATCAACACCAGAGTGTCTGTATATGAATTGATCAAGCCATATTGCCCTGTGTACCACCGCGCAGGTCCTCTGGTCCACACGGGTCCCTACGCTAACTCCACACCGTGTCGGTCAGCGACCGCCAACCCCGCAAAGCGTGCACGTGCAGGGAAGGGAGGCCATGGAACGTTTCACAATGAAAAAAGGGACAGAATACATAAAATATGCACAAGCCAAAAAGACAGAAATGGCTGCACATCGCACCCATGGCTGACACGAAAGCTTATTTAGCTACATTTAAAACCAACATCAGAAGTTAGTATATAATTTGCCCAAACCATATTGCCTCATGTACCACGTGCAGGTCTTCTGATACACATGAGTCCCTAACCAAAAAACATCACTGTGCCGGTCAGCAACCACAATCCCCGCAAAACGTGCGCAAGCAGAGAAGGGGGGCCACGGAATGGCCCCGAAACCCCATTGTGACAGCCATTTCTGTCTTTTTGGCTTGTGCAAGCATTAAAGTTCTCACTCAACACTAACAAGGAGTTATCTGCTACATTTTACACTGTCCAGCAAGGACTTGAGTTTCAGAATCCAAATAATGTAAAGTACAGTGGATCGCACCATTAGGCTATGTTCACACAGCGTATATCTTCGTAAAACCACGGCCTTCGTACAACGGCCGTGATTATTACGAGAATATACATTGCATTGCTGTCTATGGGATCCTGGACGGAGTGTATACACATGGTATACGCTCCGGCCAGGGTCCCTAGCAGCGCTGCAAACAACTGACATGTTGATTCATTGAATAGTGGCCGCAGAAAACCATGTCAGTGCACACTATGGAGCAGAATGGCCAATCTCTTACATAGTCTGAACATAGCCTAACTCTGCAGGTCAGGTGTTCTTTTTTGACAAATCTGGTATTTAAAGGCACCTGTAAAAATAGATGGACTATCCTCATGAAGGGTCAACTTTTGGCACACCTATTAATCAGGTACTGTACCATTCACGTCAATGGGGCAAGGCTGTAGTTCCTTTCACTGCCATTAGTACATTACATGGTAATTTAGGAACTAGCTTTGGTAGACACTGAGATGGCTCCGGTTCTAGTGGAAGTAATCAGCAGTAGTGCTTGACGTCAGACCCCAACTAATCTCATATTCATGGCTAATCCAGAGAAAAGGTCATCAATTGTTATTTACGCTGTTAAAAACTTTAACAGCCTAGGGGCTTTCTGTAGATCTCCTGCATGTTCCCTTTAGCAGCCACTTATATCACTCTCACTCAATATTTAATAATCTGTACAGCAGTTTCCTTGACTCTATATGGTGTATGGCGTCTTGTTTTTGTCCTTTTTATCAAGCTACAGTTATCAAAGAATAGGCTAAATTATACATACAATATGATGATATATTAGTAATAGTTATCAGAAGAAGCATAATACAGGTTGCTACGGATTGTTTAAGTCCATTGGATTTAAAGGGGTTATCCAGCGCTACAAAAACATGGCCACTTTTGCCCCTCTCTTGTCTCCAGTTCAGGTGCGGTTTGCAATTAAGCTCCATTTACTTCAATGGAACTGAGTTTTAAACCCCACCCAATCTGGAGACAAGAGTGGTGCAAAAGTGGCCATGTAGCACTGGATAACCTGTTTAAGTCCACCAGTTTTTAGAATAATATTTGATTTCTTTGATTGTCGCCAATAGACTTGTTTCTGTCTACGAGGAAGTGTGCTAAAAATATGCAATGTCTGTAAAAAGTAGAAAATCTCCTTTTTCCACTTTTTCCTTCATGTGATTTGTATGTCACCTACTGAATGAAGTGGAACTGAGCAAAAAAGTTACATAATATATAATAAAGAGTAAAACAACACTTTGTGACTTTTATATGTTAGTTGTATGTGACATTGTATTTGTTTAGAAGGTCTCTACAACATATACATAACAGATATGTGTAAGGTATATCATCATAAGCGCTCAGTAATGGAGCCTCAAGCTTTGGACCTGTAATCTTGAAGAGGTTGTCCGAAGATGAAGCCAACCTATTTCCACTTAGCCAATAAATTAACATACATACATGGTAAATATGGTTAGTTTACTATGTTTATGTTGTCTTTCATACTTTTCTTGTGTTTTTGATATAACTGCTTTGTTGTATTCAACCCAATGTCCTGTATGGTGTACATATAATCTGACCTCCTGTTTCTGCGTACAGGACACTCTAGCCAGGAACTCAGCTAACTCTATCTCCCTTCCAATACATCTTATTGATACCTTTCATAGTGTGACTACAACTGCAGAGAGGAGATGTATACATTATGGGGGAACAACTACGAATGGGAGAGCAAGGTATACAGTATGGGGACTACCTGCAAAGGGGATGTATAAAGTACACAGGGGAACAGTATACAGGGGGAACAACTACACAGGGGACGGGAGGTATACAGTATCGGAGAAGAACTACAGGGGAACTTACAGTATAAGAGCCTAACAACAGTGGAGCATACTTGGCCAATTGAGATACAAAGTGCGGCTACAGTGTAAGGCCATACTGTTTTTATCCGAAAATAAGATCTACCCCTAAAAATGAGCCCTAGCCCTTTTTTCTGAGAAAAATAAAATAAAATAAGACCCTGGCTTATTTTCAAAAAAACATGCTATTAAAAATCTACTTTGTGCTCCTTTAATATATTGCTAAAATAAATAATCAAGTAGTTATGTTGTAAACCATATTGTAATACATTAGCTAACAAACACAGCTTTAATTGTATAAGTATATATGATGTAGCTATTGCTATCCTGCCATCACTAGACACTGCCGGCTGCTAACAACAAGTAAACAATTGTTCCACTAGTTGTTAAAGGAAATACTCGTTTTACCGCTACAAACATCCGCGTAAGTGCGATGTTAATATGATAAATATCAGGGGAAAACTAATTGTACAGTGATGATGATGATGATATTGAACATAATGACTTACCAGACTATCCTGTGGTCCTGGAGAGAATAAATGTCACAGTGAAAGCAAGAACACAGTCACCATTATACGCGGTGCAGTTCCTCCTAGCACGGCCAGCTTCCTCATTGCATCACTCACACAATCTTTGCTTTTTCCCCCTTGCTGTACTGTGGCTCAGAGGACATTCAACATTACGGAGAAGAACCTAGCTATGACTTTCTCCAAGTTATGACTGAGCAATTGCAAGGAAAATCTAGAATATTAAAGTGAGTGTACCATCAGGTCCCCTGAGGATGCCTACTTGGGGGAAAGTGGCTACCAGGGGGATGCATACATGGGGAATACATACTGAGGGGATGCCTACATGAGGGATGGTACTACAGGGAATGTCTACATGGGGAATACTACTTACTGGGGGGAGGAGGAGCAGCTACATAAGGGATATTATCCACTTGATGAAGGGGGGTCTGTTTGTCTAAATACTATTTAGATGCACAAAGGGCTGTGGGTCTAGCTTCTAAATGGGTACACAGGAGGCCATAACTACTACTATATGGAGACAGAGGGACATAACTACTATATTGGGGCACAGAAGGCCTTACCACTATATGGATGCATAGAAAGGGGTTAAAGCGAATGTACCATCAGGTACAACAATCTTTTTTTTTTACATTACCCAGTAGTCGAAAGGATCCTGGTGGTGTGGTCCTTTTTTCAAAACGCCGCCTTTTCCCATGCTTGGCACTGTTCTCTTCTTGTGCACCGGCCCGCTGTGTGCACTAGAGGTGGGCTCGGTGCCCCCCATTGTGACAATATCATTTTTCGTGTGTGATGAGGGCATGCCAATTCTAATGGAGGCGCATCACAGAAAAGAGGGGATATTGTCACACTGGGGAGTGCCAGGTCTGCCCCCAGTGCATAGATCAGGCCGGTGCACAAGGAGAGAAAGGTGGCTCACGAGTCACTGGATGTAACTGCACTATAATCCCTTACAAGATCTGCAGATCCTGTATACACCTGGATCTACCTCTATATAGTTGCTGCTTAGGGAGAATACTGGTCTTTATGTAGTGGATTTTATTCAGTGACAGGATAGGGGTATTATCCAGTCACTGTATGGTGAGGGTAGGGATCATGGTGTGAAAGTATTATTTGTACTGTGTATACTGGTATTATTAGTAATATCTATGTTTATAAAGTGGATTTTATTCCATGACTGTATAGGCCACAGGCATCAAACTATGGCCCTAAGGCTGATGCCAAACTACACTTGCCACTATGCCTGGCTTAAAAAAGATTCACGTTGTGTGAACTGAAACTGCTGCTTTTTTCTTCACATTGGTTATTTACCTGACCTGTTTATTTGAGCTTTTGGAGTGCTACAGCTTAGATAGATAGATAGATAGATAGATAGATGGATGGATAGATTATAGACTATAAATAGATAGAAGATAGATAGATAGATAGATAGATAGATAGATAGATAGATAGACAGAAAGATATGTAAAGATGAATCCGCAGCACTCCAATATGCACGAAGATAAATTATTGAATTTATTCCATCAAAAACATGCAATGTTTCAGTCGCCATTTTCAAGCATTTTCAACAAAGGGGATAGAAAGATTTTTGTCCACCTGACAGCTACTCCTCTATACTTCACTATATACATGTCTACTTCACTAGGTCAGACATAAATGTATTACTAATGGGGAGAGAAAAATAAGCTGCGGCCAGATGCTGTATCTCTGGGTGGGGGCTTATCTACTGTAAAAAAAAAATGACAAATGGGTTTGCGGAACTCTATCACTCCACAGTTATTCTATATGAAAATGTTACCTGGTCTTATAAATGATAATACTCTGTACCTCAGCAATATACTTTAGTATACTGTGCCCCCTTATATGCTTCCCTCAGTTTTGATACAGTGCCCCCTTGAAGAGAGCAGTTTCAGTCACTCACCTGTCCCCATGTCGTGCTCACAGGACATAGCTATGGCCTCTGCTGGTCAGGCATGACTTCTAGGAAAGAATGCAGACAGTGTAATGTAATGACGCTACCTGCACCTCACACAGAGTGCTGAGTATCACAGTAGGGAGCCAGGGGTTTCCTTATAACACAGATAACTGGTTTTTCAATGTGTTTGTCCCAAGGAAGCATTCATAGTTAAAAACTGGCTCTGGGTTTCCACTTCTCCCCAGTCCACTGAATTGGCTGTTAGTTTGGAACAATCTGTTTGGTAGGGTGCCTTTACACAGAGAGAGATTTATCTGACAGATTTTTGAAGCCAAAGCCAGGAACAGACTTTAACCCCTTAGCGACCCATGACGTATCTGATACGCCATGGTGCCGCGGGGGGTGTTCAGAGCGGCGCTGATCCCAGCTGACACGTGCAGCCGGGCAGTGCCTCTATTAGCCGGCGCGGGTCCCGTTGCGCCGGCTAATTAAGCCTCTAAGTGCAGCTGTCAAACCTGACAGCTGCACTTAGAAGCTTAGATCCACACATCCCTGGTGTCTAGTGGGACGGATCTCCCCCCCGCGATGCGATTGCGGGGGGGGGGGGGGGAGATCCGTTCTTCTACCGTGCCGGGCCTCAGCGTCGGAATGACGCTGATCCCGGCTCGGCAGTAGATTGCTATAGCCATAGCAATCTATGACCGATCTGACCAATCTTTGCTGTGTATATATACAGCATTGATCTCTATGAGAGATCATTGCTGTTTATATACAAGTCCCCCAGGGGGACTTCTAGTTAAAGTAAAAATAAAAGTAAAAATGTTTTTTTATTAATAAAAAATCCCTTCCCCTATTAAAAGTCCAAATCACCCCCCTTTTCCCATTTTATAAATATAAATAAATAAACAAATAAACATGTTTAGTATCACCGCGCGCGTAATCGCCCGAACTATTAATTAATCACATTCCTGATCTTGCACGGTAAACGGCGTCAGCGCAAAAAAATTCCAAAGTGCAAAATTGCGCATTTTTAGCCGCATCAAATCCAGAAAAAATGTAATAAAAAGTGATCAAAAAGTCGTATATGGGCAATCAAGGTACCAATAGAAAGAACGCATCATGGCGCAAAAAATGACACCTCACACAGACACATAGACCAAAGGATAAAAGCGCTGTAAGCATGGGAATAGAGCGATTTTAAGGAACATATATCTGTTAACAATGGTTTGAATTTTTTACAGGCCATCAGATAATATAAAAGTTATACATGTTATATATCGTTGTAATCATAACGACTTGAGGAACATGCATAACCAGTCAGTTTTACCATAGGGCGAATGGCATAAATGCAAAACTCCTCGAAATCAAAACAAATTCCTTTTTTTTTTTCAATTTGACAGCGCAAATGATTTTTTTCCGGTTTCGCAGCATATGTTATGGAAAAATAATGCCTGTCATTACAAAGTACAATTGGTTTTGCAAAAAATAAGCGCTCATGTGGGTCTCTAGGTGAAAAAATGCAAGCGCTATGGACTTTTAAACATAAAGTGGAAAAAGCAAAAGTGCAAAAACGAAAATTGGCTTTGACCTTAAGGGGTTAAACAGAGAACAGGTCCTAGAGGAAAGACTAATGGTGCGTTTACACAGACAGATTTATCTGACAGATTTTTGAGGCCAAAACCAGGAACAGAAAAAACAAAGGGCGACAGCGCTCCATGGCGAGGATCAGAAGGGCAAGGTGAAAAAGGGATAGGGGTGCACGGCAACCCTCACCTGATGTGGTTGTGCAAAGGGAGGCACAACACTCTGCAGCGTATATATCAAGGACCGCAGCCACTCCCGATATCCAACAGGAAACAATGATGCAAACAACCTCCAACTCCAGACTACACGGATTATGGGGCGCAGGTCCAACTTGAGATCGAGGCACAGTGAGTAATAAAAATATATTTTATTGTGGAGACTCAACGCGTTTCGGAACCGCACCGGTTCCTTTCTCAAGAGTCATGATACTGATAAAACAGAACAGCACTATATATCACAAACCAAGATGACATCAAAAGGGGAGGAGGACTCAGAACCTCCCACTTCAATCAACACAGACACCTGTAACACCAATAAAGAAAGGCATATAGCTATATACTACATTGCATTGAAATACAATAATATATAAGAGTATATAAAACGAATATGTATATAAATAAAAATAATATGTGTAGAAAATGTATTAAAAAAAAAAAAAAAAACTTTAAAAAAAAAAAAAAAAAACTTTAAAATTTTTTTTTTTCTCTTTTTTTTTTCCCTTTTCCCTTTCTTTTTTTCCTCCTTTTTATTTATTTATATATATTTAAAAATAAGTATATAAAGTTAAAAAATTATACCTTCGTATTTTCTAGTGTCTCATTTAAGCCATCTGGTGACAAAGAGCAAAGTTTAAAAATCCAGTACGATTCCCTATTAATGAGCTGCTTGTATCTATTGGGAACATTCTCTCCTATACGTTCCAAAATAGTGAGTCTCAAACTACTAGGGTCAGAATTATGCTTAAGAAAAAAGTGTCGAGAGACACTATGCAATAAAAATGAATTTTTAATATTAGCTCGATGCTTGTTCATGCGGCACCGCACCGTCTGAATGGTGCGTCCCACATACTGCAGGTGACATGGGCATTCTAGGAGATAAATAACATACTGTGATGAACAAGAATACATTTCACGGACAAAAAATATCTCATTGGTGACTATAGAGGTAAATGTTGGTGCTGGGGTATCTGTTATCCAATTGCAGCATAAGCACCTCGCTGCATTGCAGCGTACGGTGCCCACAGATCTAGTTTTTGTATTATTATTTTTGTTTGTATTATTACTATTTTCCATATCTGAAGTAATTTTACGGAGTTTGCTAGGTGCTAGATGGCTACGTAATGTTTTAGTTCTACGGAAAATAACATTAGGTTGTTTGGGAAGAATTGATTTTAGAATAGGATCACTGAGAATAATACCCCAATGTTTCGTTAAGACCCTTTTAATTTCCTGTGTACCACAATTATATTCTGTAACCATAGAAATGCCATATTTATTGAGATCTTCAGAAGTAGTTTCATGTTTGTGGTTATTAGTCATCTTATCTAAAATCTTTTTTTGTGTGGTACATTTATTTTTACTGTAAGCATTGGATAGTAATCGTTTGGGATAGCCTTTGTTGGTGAAACGATCATATAAAATTTTTGATTGTTCCTGGTAATCAGTATCCAAAGTACAATTTTTTCTTATACGTTGGTATTGCCCGTATGGTATATTTTTTAGCCAATTCGGAAGATGGCAACTCTTATAATCTAGGAAGCTGTTAACGTCCACTTTTTTAAAAAAATTAGAGGTGATGATACTGTTAGATGGAATATCTTTCTTAATTAAAAGATCCAAAAACTCTATACTAGTTTTCTGAACAAAAATGAGAAAGATTTTTTTGTCTATTATTAATACTAATTTTCCTTATTTTTATTATCTTCCTAAAGTGCACAAATGTGAGAAGAAACCACCAGGGAGACCTATTATTTCGGGGGTGGGATCCCTCACATCTAATCTTTCCCATTATATTGATTTATTTCTTCAAAAATATGTTTGGGCACTACCGTCTTTTCTTAAAGATTCTTCACAATTGATTACTGAATTACAGTCACTTTCTTTACCTTCTAATTTTTCCTTTATCACTTTAGATGTAGGAGCACTCTATTCCAACATTGACATTGAATTAGGTTTAAATTCTACACAATATTATCTCACTAATGATAGTTCTTTACCTTCAGCTCAGTCCACCTTTATATTACAGGGTATACGTTTTATTTTGGAACATAATGCTTTTTCTTTTGAAGATGATATATTTCGTCAAATAAAGGGCTGTGCGATGGGCTCTCGTTTCTCCCCAAGTTTTGCCAACCTTTTCATGGGTCGTTTTGAGGCAGAGCTCATCGCACAGTCCCAAGTCTCTGAATTGTACAGTAAATTTGTGTTTTTTTACCGTCGTTATATCGACGATTTATTCATGGTGTGGACGGGGACTAATGATGATGCGCTTCTGTTTGTGCATCTTCTAAACCAGAATGAATGGGGCATTAAATTTACCCTTAACTATAGTGACACTAGTATAGAGTTTTTGGATCTTTTAATTAAGAAAGATATTCCATCTAACAGTATCATCACCTCTAATTTTTTTAAAAAAGTGGACGTTAACAGCTTCCTAGATTATAAGAGTTGCCATCTTCCGAATTGGCTAAAAAATATACCATACGGGCAATACCAACGTATAAGAAAAAATTGTACTTTGGATACTGATTACCAGGAACAATCAAAAATTTTATATGATCGTTTCACCAACAAAGGCTATCCCAAACGATTACTATCCAATGCTTACAGTAAAAATAAATGTACCACACAAAAAAAGATTTTAGATAAGATGACTAATAACCACAAACATGAAACTACTTCTGAAGATCTCAATAAATATGGCATTTCTATGGTTACAGAATATAATTGTGGTACACAGGAAATTAAAAGGGTCTTAACGAAACATTGGGGTATTATTCTCAGTGATCCTATTCTAAAATCAATTCTTCCCAAACAACCTAATGTTATTTTCCGTAGAACTAAAACATTACGTAGCCATCTAGCACCTAGCAAACTCCGTAAAATTACTTCAGATATGGAAAATAGTAATAATACAAACAAAAATAATAATACAAAAACTAGATCTGTGGGCACCGTACGCTGCAATGCAGCGAGGTGCTTATGCTGCAATTGGATAACAGATACCCCAGCACCAACATTTACCTCTATAGTCACCAATGAGATATTTTTTGTCCGTGAAATGTATTCTTGTTCATCACAGTATGTTATTTATCTCCTAGAATGCCCATGTCACCTGCAGTATGTGGGACGCACCATTCAGACGGTGCGGTGCCGCATGAACAAGCATCGAGCTAATATTAAAAATTCATTTTTATTGCATAGTGTCTCTCGACACTTTTTTCTTAAGCATAATTCTGACCCTAGTAGTTTGAGACTCACTATTTTGGAACGTATAGGAGAGAATGTTCCCAATAGATACAAGCAGCTCATTAATAGGGAATCGTACTGGATTTTTAAACTTTGCTCTTTGTCACCAGATGGCTTAAATGAGACACTAGAAAATACGAAGGTATAATTTTTTAACTTTATATACTTATTTTTAAATATATATAAATAAAAAAAAAAAAAAGGAGGAAAAAAAGAAAGGGAAAAGGGAAAAAAAAAAAGAAAAAAAAAATTTAGTTTTTTTTTTTTTAAGTGTTTTTTTTTTTTTTTTTTTTTTGTTTTTTTTATACATTTTCTACACATATTATTTTTATTTATATACATATTCGTTTTATATACTCTTATATATTATTGTATTTCAATGCAATGTAGTATATAGCTATATGCCTTTCTTTATTGGTGTTACAGGTGTCTGTGTTGATTGAAGTGGGAGGTTCTGAGTCCTCCTCCCCTTTTGATGTCATCTTGGTTTGTGATATATAGTGCTGTTCTGTTTTATCAGTATCATGACTCTTGAGAAAGGAACCGGTGCGGTTCCGAAACGCGTTGAGTCTCCACAATAAAATATATTTTTATTACTCACTGTGCCTCGATCTCAAGTTGGACCTGCCCCATAATCCGTGTAGTCTGGAGTTGGAGGTTGTTTGCATCAAAACCAGGAACAGACTATAAACAGGGTGCAGGTCATAAAGGAAAGACTGAGATTCCCTGTCTTTTCAAGTCCATTCCTGACTTTGGCTTCCAAAATTGGTCAGATAAATCTGCCTGTGTAAACGCACCATAAGACTTCTCCTCTATTCAGATCCAATTCTGGCTTTGGCTTCAGAAATCTGTCAGATAAATCTCTCTGTGAAAATGCACCATTCGATCTGGAGAGAACCAGCTGATTCCTACCCATTGAGGCAGACACATTTTAATAGATTTTGTGCATCTTTTAGTTGCCTGGGCTGTAGGGAAATTAATATATGCCATTTTCGGGCATAAGATATGGTAAACCTACCAGTCAATGGAAGACCATGCCCCTAGATGTATTTTTGGACTATTAAGATTAAGTGTAACTGTCATTAAATTTTTTGCAGAAATCAGTAGTACAAGCGATTTTAAGAAAGTCTGTAATAGGTTTTATTAGGCAAAAAAGCTTCTTTCTGCACTCAAAAAGCTGTTTACAAGCCCCCCCCCCCCCCCTCCCCCCATCTTATCTGTGCATTCAGGCGAAGTCGTGTACATTACAGAGGAGCAAAGACGGGTTCTGATGTGTCAATTATAACCTATGGGGGGGGGGGGTAGAGGGGGATAAGTGAGCAGAGTGAGCAGACAAGAAGTTTTACAGTTTGAAGACTGTCTGGTCACATAAATTGCTGGATTCAGAGGTCAGTGCTTAACCTTGGGTAGAAGAGATTGCAGGATGTAGTGTTTTGCAGGGCTAAGTTTTGTCCTTGCTCACTCTTCCCCCCTTGACCCTTCCCCCCTCCATAGAGCATAATGGACACAGAAATCCTGCTTCTTCTGAAGTGAGGGGGGGAGGTAGGAAACAGATTTTTTAGTACAGAAGGAAACTCTTTTCCTTAATAAAACCTATTACAGAGTTTCTTAAAATTGCTTGTACTATTGATACTTAAGGATTTTATAGTGTACCTGTCGTTTAAACATCATCTCTCAGAAATCAATAAGATTTAGAATTAAAAAAATAATTAAATGTAATAAAAAAGAATTGTAAAAATCTGCTATCTGCCTCTTTTTCTTGCACCAAAAACTCTCATAGATATGGAAATAATAATACCCCCCCCCCCCACATAACTCCAGAAATGTTGAAGTATTTTAGATACAACAATGAGGATATTTTACCAAATAATTAGAATAATTTTTCTTTCTGAATTTCCCCACACATTCCAACAACAAAATCCATACTTTCCATTACTTTTCTGATAGTAAAATCATTAAATCCTAGAAAGCAGTGAATTATTTTTGATTTCTCAATTAAAAAATGAAATTGTTTCTTTTTCTCTTGGAGAATCAGTATGAGACAGCTGCAGCCAATACTAGCAGGATGTATCTGGGGGTATTAAAGGATCGCCTCGTGATGCTGGCGCGTCTAGCTAAGTACCAGCTTGGCAGCTGTGCATTAATAGTTCAGATCCCAAACTAAAGCTATTCTTTACTAAATCAATGGCTTGATGAGTTTATTTCTAGTAAAGCAAACATCAGCTGGGATAGGTCACCAAACATAGAAATGTCCTTGTTTTCAGAAATCCTCTCTGTACGTGTCTGGGGCATTACCTCATTGGAAATGGGTGAACAAGCTGGATTATGCCTCAAACACCGTGAATACCAAGCGTTAGTTTAACATATACCCCATTTGTGAATACTAGCTTGTCAACAATGACGGTAAGCTGAAAAAGTAAAACATTTTTCCATGGATCCGAGCTGCAGCGCCCTATATCAGTGACAAAATTTCTGGAGTATTTTTTTAAGTAAATCCCTTAGAAGTGTCAACCTCCAAACATTTACCTTGATGCTAACCAGAGCTCCCTCATGAGGGTGACATAAACAGTGCTGCCCCCTCCCTTGCTGCTTTTCCTAACTGACAAACATATATACAGTATATATATCTATATATCAAATATGAGCTCCTTTGTTATTAATAGAGCCATAGGTCGGTGCGTGACATGCAGCTTGATTAAGTCTTTATGGAGACACCGTAGAGTGCCAAGCACTCAGCTCTTTCCGGCGGCTCCATAAAGAATAAATGAAGCTTGTGGATGGTGTGGAGAACTGAACATAGGATATGGGGCGTAACGATATCACTTTAAGGACCTGCAATTATGTTATGGTCACATGACCATGATCTCCCAAGTCCTTAACCTAGGGCGAGTATAATAGAAGAATCTGTGTGTTTGTGTGTGTGTATGTCTGTCTCTCTTTACTAGCTCCTGCCTTACTACCCTTCCTATGTCTGCCTGCGTCTGTGTGTCTGTCTGTGTCTTTGTGTCTCTGCCTGTGCATTTCTCTGCCTGTCTGTGTGTGTCTCTCTGCCTGTCAGTGTGGCGACAGTACGTCTGCCTGTGTGTGTGTGTGTGTATGTGTGTGTCTGCCTTGGTGTGTGCATGCCTGTGTGTGTGTGTGCTGGTTTGTGAAAGCTGCCAGGTGAGTAAAGGGGTGGGTAAGAAAGACAGGAATACCGCACTGTGGTGTTGCTTTACAGGTGGAGCAGTATGTATAGGTGCAGTGTGGTTTTGGGTTATACACATGAAGCAGTATTTATTGGAGCAGTGTAGTGTTTGGTTAAATAGGTGGAGAAGAGTGTATCAGTGCAGTTTGGTGTTGGGATATTCAGGTGGAGCTATATGTATTTGTGGAGTATGATGTTGGGTTTTACAGGTGGAGCAGTATTTATTACTGCACTATGGTGCTGATTTGGTGCTGCTTAGGGATATTATGTGAACTACATGATGGTATCTGGCACTGGGTTAAGGCCCTATTCCACGGAACGATTATTGGCTGTATTCGGACTAATCGTCCCCTGGAATAGGAGGTAATGATCAGCTGACATCGTTCATGTCGGCTGATCGTTGAAGTCGTTTGTCTTTCAACATGTTGAAAGACAAACAACTTATATGGCAACTATCTGCTGCCGCCGCCCCAGGAGTGGCGGCAGCAGACAGCCGGTATATCCTAAGGGCTGCCCGGACGATCAGCGATCACCCAGGCAGCCCCCCTGCAGTTCCCCTCAGCCCTCCACAGACTCACCCGCTCGCTGTAGCCATGTGGAATAGTGGCGGCAGCATGCGGGGAACGAGGAGCAAAGAGCTCCTCAGAGTCGGGCCGTGGAATACAGCCTTTAGCAGTATGTGTTTATGGTGAAGCCCTAAGCATCAACATGGATTGTCTGGTAAGGCACAAGAACAAACAGTTTGAGAAGCCCTGCATTAGATAGTTTGCCAGTTAAACCAACACAAGTCTAATGCGTATAGTTAGTGTAACACACTTACTTATTGCAAGAATTAGGAAACACATTTTTAAAAAAAATCTAAAAAATATCTTACATTTTTAGATATTTTTAATTGTGTGTTTCCTGATTCTTGTGATTAACAAACTATATATTGTTTCCGAGAGCAGCCGCTCTATATAGGGATAAAACTTGTGTCCTGTTTGTTGGTTTGTAACCTTGTTTCAGTATACCTGGAGGTTGGTTAGTTTGCAGAGGCTGTATTTAGTGGTGCCCCTGTCATTTTTGTATCAAGTAAGTACACTTCAAGCATGTGTCCAAAGTGGTTAGGATGGGGGGGGAGGGGGTACCTAAACACTGTTTACTCGAAACCAAGCAATCCAAAGTGTTATCAAATAAATAGCCAATTAGCAATATTACACAGTGCCCCATAGCATTAGGGTAAATATGTAGGTAACTGAGGATCTGAGGTTGCAGCACTCTGATGTATCTGCGACACAGGAAACAGAGCCATCTACTTCCAGCTCACTTCTTAGGGTCCTACTAGACTACGTGATTTGTACCGATTAACGATCGTAAATGAGATTGTTTATCGTTAACCTGAAATCGTTCACCATATTACACAGAACGATAGCCGTTACTTCTATTGTTGTAACGATCGTTACTACGATCATTTACTCCATCTGATCCCATTTCAGCATGTTGATTTCAACATGTTGAAAGACAATGATTAGTCAACATCGTGCATGTTGGTTGATCGTTGTTTTCTATTACACGAGATGATTATCGCCCGTAGCAGCCAATATAGGACTAATACCGCCAATAATTGCTTTGTGTAATAGGGCCTTAAATTAACAACATACAAACGATTTTTCGATCGTTTCCTGCAATTACACAGGACGCTTATTGTTTAAATTCAAACGATATAACGTTTTTCTGCACGATGAACGTCCCATGTAATAGGGCCCTTAGCGTGGTAGGGTGCCAAATAGCTGATCACATTGGGTGCCAGGTGTTAGCACTCCACAATGAACTATTGATAGCCTATCCTGCTATATTTATAAATTATATGAACATGAAGCAATGCCTGACTATGGATCAATGTATACAATGTATAAAATTATGGCTGAATTAAGTTATTTGGTGGCCCCTCGTGTCTAATCCATTTTGTAGTAGTACAGTAAGCTTCTAGGCAACTTTCCACAAGCAAGGCATCAGGAGGAGGATGTAGGAGTTTAAGTCTATATAAATATACAGATTATTATAAGCCATACAGAGTTTGTGGTATGCTGGGTAATATTTAAATGTAAAAATAGCGCAGTAACCCTAAACCTGTAGGGGAAGCTTGCAGAGGCTCAACATGGAGCAGGATAAGCCTGTAACCTGCGAAGATGTTTCAATCCCCAGCCCAGAAGTGGTTGGAGAGGACAGCTAATAATTCATCGCACCTTTAGCTATATTGACTATGATGACAGATTGGACTTATTGGATTCTGTCTGGAATGCTGGAGTGCATTAGACTCTATAGTTTTCGAGACTACTAAGATTTTCCACTTATTTGTGCTTATAACTATATAGTGACAAAGTTTTATGAACTATTTTTGGGGGTTCATCTGCTTTTGGTGTCCTTTAATTTGTTGATACATGTTTTTTTGCTTCTATTTTTCCTACTATTTATTTATATGGACTAATGTACCTGCTGGGAGTATAGGGAGATCATCTTACTTATGTCTTCCTCTACCCAATGTAGATATATAGGTCCTCATTCTAATGGTCGGCTCTAAATGGGCAACTTTACCCTACAGTTATCTTTTATTATATCTATTTTTGTCTATGTTTGCGTTCAACCTATCCCTTTCATCTGCTACCTTAAGTTCTCCTCCAGGTTCTCTTTACCAGCTTCTTCCTTACTACTCATCCTGGGTGACATGAGCACATTAATAGCAGTTAATAATGTCATTGCTATGGGGGCTCCAGCCGGGGGAACACTTTCATGGCTACGTTACCACAAGAGGTGCGGTACTCCCCTATTTATTATCATTTATATCTCTTATATTAAAGTGGCATAAACAAGCAGGTATTATTTGACTTTAAAGACGCCAATAATTAAATTAAAGATGTAATAATTAATAAAATAAATGTTACCCAACACATAAAAACATAGAAGATTGTCGGCAGAAAAAGACCACTGGGTTCATCTAGTCTGCCCTTTTGGTATTTCCCTTCCTATTACCTTAGGATAGCTGTATCTTTATCTCAGGCAGGTTTACATTCAGTTATTGTAGATTTACCTACCACATCTACTGTAAGTTTATTCCAAGCATCTCCTACTCTTTCCGGAAGAAAAATAAAATAAAAATAATAATAATAATTTTCCTGTGTTGTTTCTGACCTTTCTTCCAACTAATCTTTGAAACCCGCCCAACCCCCTATATTACTGACACCCCCAGGAATAGCAACCCTATTGCACACTTTTATGTCGTAAGCAAACAGACAAACCTCCCCTACCAAACCTTCTCCTATGTCACTATCCTTACCCACCAAACCTTCTCCTATGTCACTATCCTCACCTACCAAACATTCTCCTATGTCACTATCCTTCCCTACCAAACCTTCTCCTATGTCACCAACCTTACCTACCAAACCTTCTCCTATGTCACTATCCTTACCTACCAAACCACCTCCTATGTCACTATCCTTACCTACCAAACCTTCTCCTATGTCACTATCCTTACCTACCAAACCTTCTCCTATGTCACTATCCTTACCTACCAAACCTTCTCCTATGTCACTATCCTTACCTACCAAACCTTCTCCTATGTCACTATCCTTACCTACCAAACATTCTCCTATGTCACTATCCTTACCTACCAAACCTTCTCCTATATCACTATCCTTACCTACCAAACCTTCTCCTATGTCACTATCCTTACCTACCAAACCTTCTCCTATGTCACTATCCTTACCTACCAAACCTTCTCCTATATCACTATCCTTACCTACCAAACCTTCTCCTATGTCACCAACCTTACCTGCCAAACCTTCTCCTATATCACTATCCTTACCTACCAAACCTTCTCCTATGTCACTATCCTTACCTACCAAACCTTCTCCTATGTCACTATCCTTACCTACCAAACCTTCTCCTATATCACTATCCTTACCTACCAAACCTTCTCCTATATCACTATCCTTACCTACCAAACCTTCTCCTATGTCACCAACCTTACCTGCCAAACCTTCTCCTATGTCACTATCCTTACCTACCAAACCTTCTCCTATATCACTATCCTTACCTACCAAACCTTCTCCTATATCACTATCCTTACCTACCAAACCTTCTCCTATGTCACTATCCTTACCTACCAAACCTTCTCCTATATCACTATCCTTACCTACCAAACCTTCTCATATGTCACTATCCTTACCTACCAAACCTTCTCCTATGTCACTATCCTTACCTACCAAACCTTCTCCTATGTCACTATCCTTACCTACCAAACCTTCTCCTATGTCACTATCCTTACCTACCAAACCTTCTCCTATGTCACTATCCTTACCTACCAAACATTCTCCTATGTCCCCAACCTTACATGCCAAACCTTCTCCTATATCACTATCCTTACCTACCAAACCTTCTCCTATGTCACTATCCTTACCTACCAAACCTTCTCCTATGTCATTATCCTTACCTACCAAACCTTCTCCTATATCACTATCCTTACCTACCAAACCTTCTCATATGTCACTATCCTTACCTACCAAACTTTCTCCTATGTCACCAACCTTACCTTCCAAACCATCTCTTATGTCACTATCCTTACCTACCAAACCTTCTCCTATGTCACAAACATATTTAGGCTATGTATACGCTTCCGTCCACAGTTCTTACGCTGTCGTACATGTGTGGCTGAAACTACGGCCGTGGGAAAAATCGACATGCCGCCGGATGCGTACGCACCGCGAACATACGCCCGTAGTACAGTTATGCTTCCCTAGCTTGTTTCGAAGCGATCTGAAACAGGTCATTTACTTGAAAATCTTCGCCCAGCCCAATAAAACACACAGAACCTTTTGGATAGAAAAATCAAGTTCAATTGGACTGAAATAAGTACTTCGTACTTCGCCGTGAGTTCAAACATTTCCGTCCTCAAACAATGGTCTTGTTCATTTTTCACGGCAGCGTATACGATCCGGTCGTAAGTTCATACGTAGTGTGAACTGTGCGGCCGTATATCGTATACTTTCAAGCGAACGCATCAACCTCTAAACTACGTGCATATATTCGCGGTTCGCACTACGAGCGGAAATATACGTAGTGTGAACATAGCCTTAAAAGAATAGGACCCAGAACAAACCCTTGTGGCCGGCACTTGTAACCAGTCTCTACTCAGAAGATACACCATGAACAACAACCTTCTAATATCTATCCTTCAGCCGACAACAAATCCACTGAACTATCCAGGGATTAAAGCGAACATGTCACCCCGGCTACAGGGGTGAAGCCCGCCCGACCCCCCCGGTGGAGATTTATCGGACGCAGGACGTGGTCCGGGACCAGGACTTCGACAGGGGGGTAAGTATGAGGGGCATTAAGTCTAATGTTCACTAACTTTCCTATCAGCTCTTTATGGGGAACTGTATCGAAGGCACAAGTCCATAATCCAAATTTCATTCATCCTATTCAGCAACAGCTCTTAATGTGTTAATAAACCCATAGGGGACACATTTGTTTTTAAAAGTAGAATTTGTTTTTTAAAAGTAGAATTAGTCAAAAATATTGTGTGACTGTCCTATCTGTATTTGCTGAATCGGGAACTGACAGAATTGGGGTTACAGGTGTTTGTTATAACTCGCCAGCACAATTAAATGAGTGCTAAAATTCAAGACTCTAAAATGTATAGTGGGTGGGATATTCAAGTCTTTTGTAGTGTAACTGATAAGTGAATGATCTGAAAAGTTATATACTCTTTTGAAAGTTTTACATCTAAAGAAACAGATTATAAGGGGTACCAGATGTTGTCAGTTATTGGGGACATTTGTATAATTAAAGAGCAGATATTTCATATTCTAGATCAGATGTTTATATAGGGGGTTCTTTGCATATGGTCACAAATGTGGCTTAATCTGAATCTCAAAACATTAACTCTATTGTGACTGTTTATTCCACTGAAGACATCTTGGAGTTGTTTTACCCAAAGACCAAATTCTCATTCTGTTATAATAGCATTGTATTGCCTGCCAATAGTGTACATTCTTCATCTATATCAATGCCTTAAAACATGGTTATGAATTCTACAAAACAAAGCATCAGCAAATAACTTATAGATCTTATAGAACAGGGGTGGGGAACCTCCGGCCCGCGGGCCGCATCCGGCCCCTGAGACCTCCGGATGCGGCCCGCGGCCCGCAGCTCCCCTGTGATGCTCGCCGCTCTGCTGGGGAAGAAGCCGGCATACACCGCATCCTCCGGTGTCTGTGACAGCTGGCGGACACCGGAGGATGCTGTCTGTGCCGGCTCCTTCCCCAGCAGAGCGGCGCGTGTCTTTAGTCTCTTGCGGGCTGCGCGCGATGACGTCATTTCATCGCGCGCCGCCTGCAGGAGAAGACCGGCACAGAGGACCTGGGAGAGAAGAGGACCTGGACTGCGTGGGAGCGGAGGTAAGGTGAGAGGGATGTTTATTTTTTTATTTGGGGGTTAACTAGGATCCCAGGGACATGATTGATGGGGGGGGGGACAACTAGGCTACCAGGGACATGACTGATGGGGGGGGGACAACTAGGCTACCAGGGACATGACTGATGGGGGGGGACAACTAGGCTACCAGGGACATGACTGATGGGGGGGACAACTAGGCTACCAGGGACATGACTGATGGGGGGGGGCAACTAGGCTACCAGGGACATGACTGATGGGGGGGGCAACTAGGCTACCAGGGACATGACTGATGGGGGGGACAACTAGGCTACCAGGGACATGACTGATGGGGGGGGGGGGAATAACTAGGCTACCAGGGACATGCCTGATGGGGGGGAATAACTAGGCTACCAGAGACATGACTGATGGGGGGGGGGAATAACTAGGCAACCAGGGACATGACTGATGGGGGGGGACAAATAGGCTACCAGGGACATGACTGATGGGGGGGACAACTAGGCTACCAGGGACATGCCTGATGGGGGGGGGGGGAATAACTAGGCTACCAGACACATGACTGATGGGGGGGGGAATAACTAGGCTACCAGGGACATGCCTGATGGGGGGGAATAACTAGGCTACCAGAGACATGACTGATGGGGGGGGGGGGAATAACTAGGCTACCAGGGACATGCCTGATGGGGGGGAATAACTAGGCTACCAGAGACATGACTGATGGGGGGGGGGAATAACTAGGCTACCAGGGACATAACTGATGGGGGGGGGGGGCAACTAGGCTACCAGGGACATGCCTGATGGGGGTTAACTAGGCTACCAGGGACATGCCTGATGGGGGGGGGAATAACTAGGCTGCCAGGGACATGCCTGATGGGGGGGGGGGGGACAACTAGGCCACCAGGGACATGACTGATGGGGGGGACAACTAGGCTACCAGGGACATGACTGGTGGGGGGGACAACTAGGCTACCAGAGACATGACTGATGGGGGGGGACAACTAGGCTACCAGGGACATGACTGATGGGGGGGGACAACTAGGCTACCAGGGACATGACTGATGGGGGGATAACTAGGCCACCAGGGACATGACTGATGGGGGGGACAACTAGGCTACCAGGGACATGACTGATGGGGGGGGACAACTAGGCTACCAGGGACATGACTGATGGGGGGGACAACTAGGCTACCAGAGACATGACTGATGGGGGGGGAATAACTAGGCTACCAGGGACATGACTGATGGGGGGGGACAACTAGGCTACCAGGGACATGACTGATGGGGGGGACAACTAGGCTACCAGAGACATGACTGATGGGGGGGGGAATAACTAGGCTACCAGGGACATGCCTGATGGGGGTTAACTAGGCTACCAGGGACATGACTTGGGGGTTAACTAGACTACAAGGGGCATCACTGGGGGTTAACTACAATAGCAGGGGCACTAGGGGAACAATACTATGCCTTGTCCTGGGTGCTGCAAACCCACGCTACTAACTGCCGCGCACGGTATGCGGCCCTCGAATTATTTTTATTAATGCCTGACCGGCCCTCGACATGGAAAAGGTTCCCCACCCCTGTTATAGAAGGACTGGTTATTAGCTGAATTAACATTATTAGGAAAGTTAATTGTCAATGATTGACTTGTATAAAAAGTCCAGGGATAGTGTTGAGCAGACTTGCTGAACTCTTTAAGTTTGGCAATGTTCTCCAAACTCAAACGCTCGTCATTTGATTTCTGGCACCTGGTGAAGTTTGATGCTCCCACCGTAGAGCTACTAGAAAAACAAGGATACAACTAATGGCTTTATCCATGTTTTCCAGGACTACCTAGGGTGACATACAACTTTTCCAGCCACTAAAAGTCAAATGCTGAGCGCTCAGGTTCAGAAAACATTGCCAAACCCTAACCCCAGTGCACCAAAACAAGCAATTTGCATAAAGATTAAAGTATCTTAGAAACAGTGCCGAGGATGAAGGTAAGAAACGTACCTTCATTCTCAGTGCCCTGTGCCCTATAGGGATCTTTAAAAGGGGTTGGCCACTTTATAGTAAAATAGTTCAGTGTACAGTATAAGGCTATGTTCACACTACGTATATGTCCGGCCGCATATTTTCGCGGCCGGACATATACATGTTAAACTCCGGCCGGGGATTTACGTAAGTTGTGGCCGGCTACGTACGGTCCGCAAACTTATGCCCGTAGTCTACTTACGCTTCCCGAGCACCCTACGTAGTGATCTGACAGCGGTCTTTTACTTGGAAATCTTCGGCTAGCCCCGGACACCCCACAGAACCTTTCGGATCGGCAAAGAAAAGTGCAAAAATGAAGAAATCACCACTACGTTCGGGACCTCATGTTACGCTACGGGCGTAAGTTCCGGCATTTTTGTCCTCAAACAATGGTCTGGTTAATTTTTTACGGCGCCGCGTACGATCCTGGTGTAAGTTCTTACGTAGTGTGAACTGTGCAGCCGTACATCGTATACTTTCCATTGTACGCAAACTACGTAAATCTCCGGCCGCTTATTCACGGAACGCGCTACATCCGGAGACTTACATAGTGTGAACATAGCCCCAGTAGGTATACTCACTGCAGCTACTGACAGCAGCTCCCTGTGTTCCTTATAGAACTAAAATCAGACTCTCCTCCAGGCTGTGCTGCTCTGCTCTGTGTTGAGTCTGTCTATAAGATGGCTGACATGGAGGAGCATGTGACTATGCCACACTCCCCAGTGTCCACCATAGGCATATACAGGTTCAGTGTTGGACACTAGGGATGGGCCATGGTCACATGCTCCTCCATGTTGGCCATCTTATGGACAGGCTCACCACAAAGCAGGGCAGCACAGTCTGGAGAAGCGATGTCTTATTTTAGCTCTATGAGGTACACAGGGAGCTGTTGTCAGTAAGTGCTGGGAGTAACTTACTAATACTATATACTGATCAATTTTACTATAAAGTGGCCAACCCCTTTAAGTAAGTAAAATGCCTCTAATCTGCTGATAGTTTCCCTTTAAGGATATATTCACACTGAATAAAAGTGGCAGAGTTCCACGCTGGAGCTCCCCGCTACAGAATCCCGCCTTCCTCAGTGTCACACAGTGTGTCTATGGGATGGCTCGAGCGCCTCCGCTTCCGCCGCTCTCCGCTCAAAGAATTGACATGTAAATTCTTTGAGAGGAGAACGACGGAAGTGGAGGCGCACAAGCCATCCCATAGTGACACTGTGTGACACTTGAGGGGGGGGGGGGTTACTCAGTGTGAGCGGGCCCTAACGAAGTAACTTCTGGTCCATCCACAATCCCCAGTGTTAATCAGCTAGTTGCATTGGGCAGAAATGGAGACCAAAAGTGGAATTGAGCACTCAGAATGAAGCATTCGGTAACTAGTGGGAGCAGGGCAGCCATTTACCCTCACCAGCCTTATGCTGGGAGGGTAAAATAGCTATGTGTTTGGAGTGTTCCTTTAAGACAATCCAAGCTAACATTTTATCCTTCCGTGTCTCATCTAACAAAAATGTGGTTACATATTCGAAAATAAGGAAATATTTACACAAATTGCATTGCCTACAGTCTCTTATCTCCGATCAATGATGTCAATAATGATGGAATTATCACGTATTTAGTACATGTATATCAATCATACCCTTGTACAATGACAAGATGAACTTGTAAAAGTCCTAATGGTGTATGTTCTAAGTGCCAACAATATCATCTGTCTGAGAGACACGTTTTCTCGCATCATCTTTGCTGATTCAGTTACTGTCAGAATTACCATGGCCGTGTCTGAATGCTTTTGGCTTTGTGATGCATTCTCATGATCAAATTAGCTTTTTATCGCCTTCTGTTTCTGAATATGAGGTAGGATCATAATAATTGGAATGGCATCCCGCAGGGCAGGAGGGCTTGTTAGTCAACATAACATTGCCATTCCATGAAGTCCACCCAGCACGTAGGGGAGTGGAAAAATAAACCCAGTCCCAGCACTGAGGGATATAGCAGTCTATAAATGACAGAGGAAAAAGTGCAACTGGACAACCAGTGCTTATAATAAGGACACACGACGAGTAATGTCACAAAGACATGACTGGGGATATGGCGCTTTCAATGGTGAGTACTATAGCTCATTTATATTTTATATATTTAATATATATATATATATATATATATATATTTTTTTTGGGGGGATATATATATATATATATATATATAATTATTTATTAATTATTATTACATATTTAGATTTTGCCTTTGTATTGATTGTTGAAAAGCAGGTATGAATAGATATATATTTATATAATTTTTTAATTTTCTAGGTCCGGACTCATGGGCAGAATATTTTCCATCTGCCAAGGGACAAAAGCAATCGCCTATAGAACTGCACACCCGGTATATTAAGCATGATGCCAGCCTGCGGCCATGGAGTGTTTCCTACCGTCCATCATCTTCTATGACTATTGTCAATGATGGAAAAACAGTCAAAGTGATGTTTGATGGTTCATCAGGTGATGATTAATCCTTTACTATGTTCTATGAAAGTATGCTTCTATTTGTATACCTGAATTGGTATAGAACATTGTACATACAGAGAGTTCATTCATAATCATCCTTCCTAAAATATTGTTGCATTTTTTTTAGTAAGTATACAAGCCCATGGGTTTCACTAATGATTCATTGTCCATGTAGTGTGTGGCCAGTGACCATCTCATTCAGTGTATCAGGGCTCCCATTTCTCCAATATGACACAATCTTGTTTCCCTTTATGTTTGGTATTAGCAACAGTCAAGATACCCCCATACACAGTAGTCTGTCTTCTTTGCTTCTGTTACATTGGGAAAATTGTTAAAGATAGGTTCATTTTGTCTTCTTCAGTGATAAAAGATGGGCCTATTACTGGAGTTTACAGACTTCGTCAATTGCAGTTTCACTGGGGTTCTTCTGATGACCATGGCTCCGAGCATGTTATAGATGGACTGAGATATGCAGGAGAGGTACTGAGAATAAGATATATTGGCTGTTTGTTTAAAGTTTGCAAATATTATTCAATTAATTAAATCATTCATCTGAAAGAGTTACAGGGAATGTATAAGTTAGATTTTTCTATTTTGTGATTATGATTTATTTATTTATTTTTTTGCACATTATTATAGCGGCAGCCATCTTGCCTGAGATTTTTACCCCCCAACAGCATTTAGAGACATTAATAGGAAACACTACTGGGCATGCTCTGTGACTTTTGAAAAGGTCATTCCATAGGGAGTGGGAGGCTCTGAACATTACCTACTGTCTACTGATGTCAGCTTTTACTGTAATGCTGTACAGATCACTTTACAGCAGGCTCCCTCTTATGACAGACAGAACAGGAACTTTAGTTTTAGTTATGACCTTTTTTTTTACTTTTTTCCCTCCTTGGCCATAAAAACCCCAAAAGCCCGATGAAAGTGGGGAGTAGATGTAATCCAAATCTATTTTATCAAATGGAGATAGAACAAAGAAATTATAAGTACACATATACAGGTTTTTTTTATATGTAATGTCATAGAATGAATTGCTAGCTATACTTGTTTTGCTTTACAGATACAATTTGTTCATTGGAATGCAAAGTATGACAACATTACAGAAGCCAGGAAGCATCCTGACGGAGTGGTTATACTGTCTGTGTTTTTAAAAGTAAGTTGAACCTACAGGGACAGTATAGTTTGTGTTATTGGTTCTTTGCAATGGTAATGTCATATGTGAGGTAACGAAAATGAATAAACTCCACACATAGGAACAGTATATAGTTATTTGCCTTTATAACTCCACAAAGTCCAGCATAAGGAGCTATATGAATGATATAAAGTGCTTTAGGTGCAGAAAACGTGGTAGACCTGTCCAGATGTGCCCACCTCGCTACTGATCTTCAGGAGTCGCTATGTTATGACTAACTATGACGGAAATATTTTAACTGCACATAGCGAATATATAACTTACTAATATATACCTCACTAATCTGTAGTGAAATAATTGCTGCAGCTAAAGCTCTTTATATCATGTATATGGCACTTTGTTTTGTAGAGTTATACCTGAATCCTTATGCCATAGGGCAATAGCCTGTTTTTCCACACATATGTTGGAAGATTGTTAGGAACCTGAGCAAGGTGCTAGTCCAGGGCCAAAACACGTTACTTTTTGTTTGTGTGAATAAACAACAAGATTTGCACTTTGAGGTTTCCAGCCCCTTTGTGTCAGTCCAGCGTCAGGGCTATTGGAGTAGTCTTTTTGTCATTTTTTGGATGTCTATGCGAGGGCAACTATGACAGATAGCAGACGCTCTGACTAAAAGCCAGACAGCAGACAAGTTTATATTTATATGCTCAGTAGAGTTGTGCCCACATGGGAGCACAACCATGTCAGGTGTCTATCTAATGTATACTACACTATATAGCTCTGCTGTTGTTGTTCTTTCTGTCTTTTACATATGTGTTTGGAATACATTATGAATGCAGTGGTAACCAAGTTGTCACTTCCCCAGTGCCAAGTGTTCACAAGTTGTGCGTGCCACTGCATTCAGAATGTATTCCAAACACATATGTGGAAACACAGCCTCAGGCCATGTTCATACACAGTATGAGATGGTCACGGAACGGCCGGTCTCATTAAAGATCATCCCTGTAGTACCAGCCGGATGATTTTTAGGGCTGCAAAGTTCTGATGCGGGTGCATCCGTGTGCGCCCGCATCACAACTCCCCACTACTCACTATGGAGTGTGTGGCCGGAGCCGCTCGCTCCACAGTGTGCACTGACAGGGGTTTCTGCGGCCGCTATTCACTGAATAGCGGCCGCAAAAAACTGACAAGTCAGTTTTCTACGGCGCCAAGAGAGATCCCAGCCGGAGCGTATAGTATGTGTATACGCTCCGGCTGGGATTCCTTGGAAGGCAAAGCAACATATATTTTCATAAATAGTACGTCCGTTGTTGCCGATTGCAACAACGGCCGTACTTTTACAAAAATATACATTGTGTGAACATAGCCTCAGGCTGTAAAGATGCCAGTGTGTGAACACAGCCATACAGAACAGCTTTCATTATAACTTATGTTTTAACAGATTGGTAAAGCAAGGCCTCAGCTAAAGTCGATCTTAGACGCACTGGACTGCATCAAGGCAAAGGTGTGTAGTAAAATAAAGTTTGCCTTTTTTAGGTATGAATACAAACTGCAGTAGAAAGCAACAGATTTTACCCAGGAGGATATGGCGACCACTGCATTTTAACTGCCTGAATAAATAAGAATATTTAGGGTACGTTCACGCGTATCGGATCCGCAGCGGATTTCTCGCTGTGAATTAGCAGCGAGACCTGCTGCAGATCCCTGCCCAGTAAACTCTATGGGCAGACAAACTCGCAGAAGGATGCACATCCCGCTGCGAGTTTGTCCGCAGCCCTCCCTGTTAACCCCCGGCCGCCAGAGCCTATACATCACCGGGTCCCCGCTCCTGCTTGCTTCGGGGCTCCCGGTGTCTTTACGTCCCGCTAAGCCAATCAGTGCACTGCGGCGGGGCGTGCCAAGAACCCCCGAAGCAAGACTGGTTGCAACTGAGCCAGGTTCACTTTTTTAAGATTTTGACTGTGGCCTGTTTCCCTCTGATTATGAGCTGGAACCTACATACCCAGTGTATAGGCTTAGTATTAGCCTAGGAGAGGTCAGTGTACAGTGTAGGGTCCGTCCCTCTGTGGGGTCACCTTATTATGGTGGGATGACACATACTATTTTATCAACTGGTATGCTAAGAACCTCACTATTGTTTCTATAGCAGTTTTGCAATTCTGAATATCTATGTTAACCACATATCTTAGCTATGGCAGTGTGTTGTTGCACTTTTTTTTATGTCAAAGAAAAGTCAAAAGTTTTAATGGGCCATGGTCTAGGGGCGAGATTTATGAAACAGGGTGTAAAGTGAAACTGGCTTGATTGATCCTAGAAACTTTAGCATAAGACGGGAATCTGGAGAAAAAGCTACATTTTCAGGTCCTAGCTGCTCTTCTCTTTGCTTTGTTAGGAACTGATCAACTAAGCTGAATTGTGTAATAAGCCCTCAATCATAAAGAATAGAAACAAATACTCCATCTGCTCTAAGTATTAATATAGTGGCGTGATCACCCCATCTGCACACCGATATTGAAATTAAAATTTTTGCTCATAGTTTCACTTTGTCAATTATTTTACAGGACACTTGGGAACTGAACTATTTTTGTCAGACTGCAATTAATCACTGCCGGTGACAAGTGCTACAGATGTAGTGACGTCACCCTGGGATGATTTATAGTGTACAGTATGCAGAATGATGCATGCCTCACTGGGATTACTGGCTGAAATAGAAGATGTTTTACCACTGTATTTCACTATAAGGCTGGGTTCTCACAACATACGGACAACAGCTATTGTCTTGAGTGTCAAACAACAGCCGTTGTTGCAGTAAAAATTACATTGAAACCAATGCACTATGGCAGAAATAATTGACATGTCAATTATTTCAACAGCCGTAGCAAACAATGGCCGTTGTTCAATAAATTGTGTGACTTCAATGCAACACTATGCAACACTATGCAACACTTCAATGCACTATGAAGAAATCGGCTGTTGTTTTAATTTTGAAAAACCGATTTCTTTTCATAAAATGTATGTTTTGTGATTATAGCCCAAGGCTGGGTTCACATAGTATTTTGGTCACTATTTTACAATAATTTGTATATTTTACAAGATTTGCACCTTTCTCTATGTTTTGGAGCACTCCTGGTTTTGGCTGAAAATAATGGCCAAAATACTGACCCAATTTTGGGAAAAATACTACAAGTAAACCCAGTCTTATAACTGCAGATGAGCGAATTAATTTGTTTTTCACAGTTCACACAATTTGCATATAAACAAATTTCATTACAAATAGTGACGAGTAAATGTTAGTATGTTCATATGAAAATGATGCTAATTGTTCGTTTTCACTGATACGAACAATTTTATCGATCGGAATAGCTATAACAATCATTTTCGAACATGCGAATGTTTATCTCGTCATGTATGCAACTGTGTAATATTCGCAACTGTGTAATGTTAGGAACCACGTAATGTTAGCAACTGCGTAAGTTTAAGCTAACGTGTGGTCGCTATTGCAGCTGCCATGTTTAGACAATTTGCAAACGGAATCTGGCAAATTCAACGCCCGATTAGCTGCGAATCGGAATTTGTCAGATTCGCTTCACTCATCTCTACTTATAACCTAAAGATTGGTGTGGTAATACTGTAGATAAATGTGGATGTCTAGAATTCCCCTTGTAACACCCTCAGTCATCACCCTGACCGTAACAATATAATCATTTCATGTTTGACGTTTAGGCAAAGAAAGCTCATTTCACAGATTTTGACCCTTCAATCCTGTTTCCTACATCCCGGGATTACTGGGTATACCAAGGATCTTTCACAACCCCCCCATGTGAGGAGTGTGTGACCTGGCTGCTCCTAAGAGAACCCATCACAGCCAGCTCCGAACAGGTAGAACCACCCTGTCATTTATACAATGTACTTTTCACCTTGCCAGGTTATCTATACAGTATATACCGAATATATCCAAGTTTAAGACCACATACATAACAATCCATCCAGTGCTCTGTGTAGTATGCAGTACCATAGATGACCCTGGTGATCCTATATTCCAACATGTCATTTAGAGTGTACCTGTCATGTCATATAATGCTTGCATTATGTATGCTGTCCATTATACTTTGTATTTCACCACTTCAGAAGCCCGTTACCCTATTGTAACTCATGGTTCTGCATTTCACACTGAGCCAGTGGGCAGGCCTTTATATCAATCAGATACTATATTGGGCAACTATATTAGGATCCACCTGCAAATCATTTAATTCTAGCGTTTCATTCAGTCCCATTGTTACAGGTGTATGAAGCTCCTACCAATGCGGTCTGAAAGAATGGGTGGTTCTGAAGAGCTCACTGAATTCTAGTGTTGTACTATAACAGGATGACACTGTGGCTGCAAGTTAGCTTGTGAAATTTGCTCACTCCTAGATCTTCCACGATCAACTGTGAGTGGTATTATTGAAAAGTGGAAGCATTTAGGATCCATAGCTACTCAGTCACAAGGTGGCAGACCTTGTACAGTTACAGAGTGCTGAGACATAGAGCACATAGTAACCAATAGTCTGCTGACTCAATAACTGGTAGGTTCCAAAACCGGAAGCTTCATGGCATGGGTGGTCTCCATGGCTGAGCAGCTGCATGTAAGATGTTCAAGCGCAAGGTCAGATGAAGTGGTATAAAGTCACCAATAGACTCTGAAGCGGTGTTCTGTGGAGTGATAAACAACACTTCTCTATCTGGCAGTCTGGTGCAACAGTTTGGGTTTGGTTAATGACATTTGTATGCTTTCAACTTTATGGGGACAGTTTGGGCTTGGTTCTTTTCTGTCCTAGAATGACTATAAGCCAGTGCACAAAGCACACTCCATAAAGGCATGGTTGGGGGAGTTTAATGTAGAAGAAATGAACTGGCCTACAGCGCCCTAACCTCAATTCCAGTTAGCACTTATGGAATAAACTGGAATGGAGATTGTGTGCAAAGCCTTTTCATCCAATGTCAGTGTCTAACCTCACAAAAGCTCTACTGGATAAATAAGCAAACATTCCCAGTCTTCCCAGAAGAGTGGAAACTGTTATAACCACACCGGGGAACAGGGGACTAACTCCCTATGGATTTAGAAGTTCATATAATGTGTAGATGTTTTGGTACTTTTTTCCATATTGAACACCTGTAGTGACAGTACGAGCTGAAGCCAATGTAAAACTTTCAGCAGGTTAGGTCCCTATAGCCCACATGGCACTGAGGATGAAGGTAATTTTCCTACCTTCATTCCTGGCGCCATTTTGTGTACTATGTATGTTTAACCCATGTGCTAATGAAGAGGTTTGGTGCACTGGAGATGGGCCTACCATACTGAGTGCACCAATCCGTCTAGGCCCGTCTTTCCTAATGAATATTGGGGCTGTGCTCTGCAGTGAAATCACTGCGGCGCTGATCACTGCAGACCACCAGATAAATATTCATTAGAAGGGACGAGCTGGCTGGGGTGGATTGGTGCACTAAGGGTGGTAGTCCCGCACTCCGGTGCACCAAACTGCCTCATTAGCATATGGACTAAATCACAAAGTACACAAAAATGGCCCTGAGGATGAAAGTTAAAAAAAAACAACATACCTTCATCCTCAGCACGCTACGCTCACTACAGGGACATGGTTAGATGCTTCTAACTTGCTGATAGTTTTCCTTCATTATATGATATAATTTATATGTGATGAGAGCTCTCACAGCCACATAGATGAATGTTAATCTTATTTTTAACATTGTGATACATTTTTCATTCATTTCTTTTTAACTTTTTGCAGATGGAGAAATTTCGGAGCATTTTCTCAACTATGGAGTGTGAAGTTCCAATGCACATGGTGAACAATTTTCGGCCCACCCAGCCCCTAAATGGGAGGGAAGTTAGAGCATCTTTTGACTAGAATACTATGTAGAATGAGATGCAGGCTTGATTTCGCTAGCTGATGCCAATACCAGACCATTACCTAATGCTACATTAAATTTAAGGTGATATCTTTATCTTGTACATCTATAGCATATGTGAAATAAAGGCCCTGAGCCTGCTTAGATTTATAGCTGAATAGACATTGCTTGGCCCTTTACTTAAAGGGTTATTCCTATTATGACAAGTTATGCGCTATCCACAATATGCAGAGGTTGGGCATAACTAAGAGAACGGGGATCTGAGCGGGGGGAGGTGCATACACAACGCCATTCCATTCATTCCCTCCTATTGGTTTATCATGGAGTCCATTAGATCTGTATGGGGTCTGTTATTTTTCATGGCAAGAATATTGATTATGCTGGAAAATTTGACCAAACCTTACTAATGATAATATGAACAAATCCTTAACATTATAACCTATTAGTGCCGTTTTATAGAATTAAGGTCAACTCACTTCTTTATTTCAATCCATAAGTGGGAAATGATGTTAAAAAGTAATATTTCACATTCATTTTAAATTTTATGAATTGTGCAATAAAATATATCCAGTTTCTGATTGTTCTTTTCCAACACATATCACTATCAATAATAACAATTGCTGGAACTTGGAGTGTACCAGTGCTTTCTTATATCTTACCAGGATTGTACTCCCCAGGCACATAGTATTGCTCTTAAAGGGGTTGTCCAGCGAAAATCTTTTTCTTTCAAGTCAACTGATATCAGAAAGTTATATAGATTTGTAACTTACTTCTATTAAAAAATCTCAAGTCTTCCCATACTTATTAGCTGCTGTATGTCCTACAGGAAATGTTGTTTTATTTTCTGACACAGTGCTCTCTGCTGACAAAATAACTTTTTTGCTTGTGTCCAAATGTATATTTCAATTTATAGCCTAACCATGGTGTGAACCCAGCTCTAAAGAGGTAGCATACCATAACGGTGAGAGGATCCATGTATGTAAATAAGTACAGTTCTTTTACAATATGTTCACACAACATACTTTTTATGAAAACAATGGTCGTTGTTTTCAATTTACACAACGGCCATTAAAAAAATGATTATGTCAATTATTTCAAGCCGTTGCCCATAGACGCCAATGCAATTTTCATTTAAAACAATGTCCGTTGTTTGATACGCAGTACAGCCAAAGTTTTAACCCCTAGATGACCCTGGACGTACAGTTACGCCATGGAAGTCTGTCACCAGACGACCCTGGACGTAACTGTACGTCCTGGATGTTTCTCCTGCTATGAACCGCGCTCCAGGGTGGAGCGCGCTTCATAGCAGGTGGGGGCCGGCTGCAGTGAGCAGTCCAGCCCTCACCCAGTCCAGGGGAGTCCCCTGTCACTTACCAATCGGGACCCCCGCAGTGTGACTGGGGGGCCCGATCATTAAAACAGACCGCCAGAGGTCTCTCACCTGCCTCCGTGCGGTCCGATCGGCGATCAGTTCACTAAGCCTGCACAGGCAGGCTCAATGAGCAGATCGCCTATCACACTCATCAGGGGCGTAACTACCACTATAGCAGCCATAGCGGCTGCTATGGGGCCCACCGTATCAGGGGGCCCCATGGCCTGCTCCTGCAATACACTGGGCCCCCTGAGTCGTTATCATTTGCAGCACCGGGTGGCCCTGCTGGTCTCCTGGGCTTTGCAAATGTCCCTTTAACTGCAAGCACTCCTGACCAGAGCTAGAAGTTATGTAGTTATGACTTCACTTGACCGTTTAGTGGTCAGTCGGGAGGGGGGGGGGCAATCAAAAGTTTGCTATGGGGCCCAGCCATTTCTAGTTACGCCCCTGACACTCATCAATGCTATGCCTGTGACATAGCAGTGATCAGTGTGTATAATGTAATAAATTAATGTAAAAGGCCCCCAAAGGGACTTCAAATGTGTAAAAAAAAAAAGTTAAAAGCACCAATACACTACCCCAAAGCCCTTTTCTCAATATACGTTTAAATCACCCCCTTTCCCATTATATAAATAAAACATATAAAAATAAATAAATAAACATATAATATACCGTAGCGTGCGTAATTGTCCGATCTATTAAAATATAACAAGCGTCATTGCAAACGGCGTACACGAAAAGAGGGAAAAAAGTGTGCGGATTACCGATTTGATGTTACATTATATATAAAAAAAAAATTTATAAAAAGTGATCAAAACGTCCGATCTTCACAAATATGGTATTAATAAAAAATAGAGATCATGGTGGAAAAAATGACATCTCATACAGCCCCATAGGTGAAAAAATAAAACTGTTATAAGCGTCACAATAGGCCCATTTTATTAATACTTAATTGCCTAAAAAAAGGATTTCATTAAAAAAATATATATATCTCATTAGAGAATCTGTGTAAACCTGCATAAGGTTGTGTTCGGACTGACCTATAGAATAATAGTATGATGTCACTTTTACCATATAGTGCATTACGTAGACACAGGAACCCCCCAAACGTTACCATATTGCATTCTTTTTTACGATTTCACCTATTTATATCTTCATAAATAATAATTTTGAAATTCCATCATACATGTTATGGTAAAATGAAAGACGCCATTACAAAGTACAACTATTCCTGTAACAAACAAGCCCACACATGGCCCTGTAGATAGAAAACTGATAGTGCAAGAGCTCTTAGAAGGGGAGGAGGGAAAAACGAAAACACTAAGATCAAAATTTGCGCGGTCCACTGGGTCATTTTGGGCCTGGTCCTCAAAGGGTTAAGTGCCAAATAACAGCCTTGGTTTATATGTTGTGTGAACATAGCCTTACACAGTTATTGGTGAGCGATCATTGTACAGTGTGAGCACCATTTGTTAGTTCCCTAACAAACATGTAGAATGATTCAAAAGAGAACTGATCTATAGACGTAATAGAAGAATTGGTTTACTTCCCTGCCGTGTCCAATGGAAGAATATCTGATCTGTTTGATAAATATAGACTCTAGACTCTTAATCCTTGCATTAACACCTCTAGCTTTCCATGAAAGATTTTTAAGTGATGTCACTTCCAAAACTTTTTACAAGGAGATTTAGGATGCATTTATTTTAATACTTGCTGCTATCAGTGACAAATAGTACTTTAAATGGGGAATGATTAAATGGTTGATCATAGAAGAGAGCAAAACATCATCATATTCAAGACTATGGGCACCTTTGCGCTACCAGAGTGGAAAAAGCTGCTATCCGGAGAAAGATTAATCTGTCAAATAGACTCCCTGCTCTATTGTTAGAGATGGCAACAAGAAAGGGAAGGGAGTCACACACCAGCTCAGATTGAAAACAGGGGGGAGAGGATCCTCAGAGTGCAGCTCACACAAGCTTTAGGAAGGAGAGCAGGTACAGCGCAGAATCATGTAGGCTTTGTACAAGTGTACAATGGAGCTCACATAGCAAATCATAAAAGCTGTAGTAGCTAAAATAAAATAAAAAATGCTTTACAATGCAATGTCTAGTCACATTCTCAGGATTTTATTAAGATAATTTTAACCCTGGTGTGTTGACCCCAAGAAAAGCAAAAACCCTTATGAAGATGCAATTGCCCCAAATCAAAATAAATCCTTATATCACTGTCCTAATACCAGAAATCATAACATATAATACATTTTTCAAGGAAGCCATCCAGGCCTCACTTGAACTCTCTTGAAGAATCCCTGTCAGTGATCATGGTGTGCCATACTAATGCCCCCCCCCCCCCCAAACATCAAGTGTCATCCAAGCTACCTAATGGCTCTTGCAATATCCAACTGTGAGCATTTGGGGAAGGCTACCCTCTGTTATGGCCAGCTATGCCATGGTGTGATTCACAATGGTCATATATAGCTTTAGCTTTTTTTTTTAAATTCAAAATTCTTACCTTCTGTCAAAAGAAAATTTATCTGAACAGGAATTAACTCAAAATATTAAACATAAACATATGTTTTATTAATAAAGTTGGCAATGGTGGCGCTGGTCTGCCATACTCTCTTGGCAATCCTGGGCAGGATGTGGTTGAGGCCCTGTAAACATGATGAAGTTTAATTAAAGAATATTCCCGCACTCCTCTTATATTCATTATAGTTATAAAGGTATTTTTTTTATTAATAAACACAAATTCTGTAATTTTATGGTGATGATAGTTATATTGTGGTATTCTGGGTGTCAGCCGTGCAGCTATTCATATGTATTCATAGCCATAGGCTTCCATAGACTAAATATTGTTTGCTTGTGATATGCTTAGTCTGCTAAGGGATAGGGAACCTTTGGCCCTCCAGCTGTTGCAAAACTACAATTCTCATCATGCCTGGACAGCTAAAAATATGGCTTTGGCTATCCAGGTATTATGGGAATTGTAGTTTACCACAGCTGGATTGTCAAAGTTTCACCACCATGGCTATAAATGAAAGGTACACAACATTGGTTTAAGCCTAAGGCAATGCCACGGCATAGGTCAGAATCACTGAATAAATTCTCACAACCTAAGGCTATGTTCACACAATGTAATACACCGGCCGTAACAGACCTCAATGAATTCAGAAACCTACAGCCATTATTTTCAATGACCACTACGGCCGTAGTTTCCAGAATTGATTACAGTGTGTGAACATAGCCTAAATTTGATATGAACAGCTTCTAACCCACATCACTTTACCCCATTATAAAAAGGGAGCATAGTGAAACTCATTTATGTCTGTAAATCCAGTGGCAGTACATAAGGTTCATGCAATTGCCCACAGACCTCAATTCTTACTAGGGGAATCCCACCAGATCCATGCAGCACAACAAGATACATTCCCCTCACAGGTTATTGCTCTGACATTTGTGATTGGCTGAGCAGCATGTCAATCATTATCAGGCAGCCGCATGCTATTACAGTTAGGAGATGTTACTGCTGCGTCAACTGATTTGGCTATAGTAGTGTTTGACCAAGCCAGCGCCCCCTGTTTTCCCAATCCCAGCTGGACCGGACACATATAACCTGCTTGCCACAAACCCTAGCTACACCCCTGCTGACCAGGTTGGGAAACCCAGTAAATATGCAAGAGTCAAGCTGCGGCATCTACACCTATGGGACATGTATGCCATATACTGTGAATATACCATCAATATAATATAACCAACTGCAGAGATCGCTTACATTGCCTTCTTCAATCCTCATTTTCTGGTCAATTTTCATGAAAATGGGCTAGATTAGAAAAGGAAAGAATTAGCTTTATGTCTCTATCCTTGTCCCCCCTTACAATGTATAAGAGAGGAGCCTCTTACCCCATCCTCAGAGTCTTCATCACCTTCCTGATCCTTAGAAGACATAAATGATACAATACAAAAGTCAATTTGGGTATTTGTTTGATACCTGTTCAATTCCATTTGTTTTCTACAGCCTATTATATGTGTGGAAGAAGGTGATGGTATAATATAAAGCATGATGATCTGGTGATATCACTTACATAGGATTTGGTGATTCGTAGTCCTTGAATCCACATCTGTAAATAGTAAAAGACAGAAGGGTGTCAGTGATATAATGGATGGACTAAGCAAACCTATCAACATCATAACGACTGTGATACCAACACAATGCTCATAGTAGTCCAGCAGGAAGGCCTCCGATGGGCTCGCCATTGCTCTTCCCCTTGGGGAAGGCCTGAGTCTTCCTCTGTACAAAATAAAAACAATATAGTGTATTTATATGACAAAATCCACTTATAAACCATATCTAATAGAGAGATAAGTAATTAGTAGAGAGAAAGAGATAGGTAAAGGAATTCTCCTGTGTGTAATGTGTAGAGAGAAGCACTCACCTATAGATGTCCAAGGAAGTGTTATAGATTCCCGCTATTGAGAAAAAGTACCTAAAAGGGTAAAAAAAACTGCAGAGATATTGCTCCTTGTAATATCACAAGTCGCTAGAAGAGTCGCAACAACTCAACTGGCCAGGGCAGTTGTTTATCGGTCAGAACATTCCATCCAGCTGACCAATCACTGCCAGCTATGCCAGTGACATCATCACTTCGCTGCCGTCAACAAGCTTTAGCTGACAAGTTCAGTGCTAGATGAATGTAAGCTGTATTGCTTCAATGGAAACCAAATAAAATATGGTGGATGGATCAATGTCAGGGGTGTTTTCTGTTTGTGAGATGAATGATTAGATTTCACTAGAATCCTATTTACTAAGGTTTTTCTGGGCCCCGGTGTGTATATTTCTTTGTATATTGGACAGTGACTATAAACAAAATATGGCTGCTCAAAGTAAATGGGCGTTTTCTGCGATTTTACACAAATCATGGTAAAGTGTGGGAATCGGGCGGTTTTAAAAAAGGAAACACTATTGGGATCCCCATATTGGCACCGAGCAGGTACTGCAAAAAAATTCAGTTTTGATGGTACATTCACTTTACAACTTTGTTATAGGACCCAACCTTTTCTGAGGGCATACCATATTAGCCTATAAGCCATACTAGTATATGGCATCCATCACAGGCATTAGGTTCAAGAATACCACCAGGGAAAAATGCATAAAAATATGTTGAATATAGAAAAAAAAAAAAAAACATTTTTACCTAAAGATGTTTTTTTTTTTTTTTACTTCAAATTCCCTTTAAGCACTGTCAGTTAGAACTGAACTTCAGGGATCTACCACATGTGAACATAGCAAAACATTACTCACAATGGTGTGTAGTATCACTTTTTTTTTTTTATTATGGCGTAGAAGTATATATACATTCATGAACTCATCCTCTTTCTGTACATTAAGCTTAGAACTTAACATTACAAAGTAAACACCCATAGGATTTTTCATTTACAATGCTTTTCCTTCAGTTAAAATCCATACAATCTTTATACAACAGGTAGACAAGATTTGAAAACACAAGTTTGCCTTAAAGAGAACCTGTCGGGTCCCTGGGCCCTCACAAACTGTGAGGTCATTTTCCCAGTCATGGCAAGTAGTTGGACAAAGGTTCGCCCCCTCCTCCCCCTCAGGGCTTTTCCCTGCACTCTTTTTGTCAATCTCCACTGCCTGGATGGGAGGGGGCACAACATTGTGGCTGTAACCACTGCTCGGCCAACATAAATAAAATTATTTTTCTCCATCCTATCGGACTGCAGAGTGCTCAGGAGGACAATATCTCTTTAAGAGCATGTTCACACAGTGTGAATATGCTTAGGGTTTTCTGCAGCATAAGGTATGCAGCAAAACAAAAAAGCAATGAGCTAGATTTACTTAAAGGGGTACTCCAGAGATAAAAATATATATTTTTCAATCAACTGATGTTATACAGATTAGCAAATTGCCAGGATTAGTAACCCTTTAAACCTCTTTAAAAATTTAAGCCTTCCAGAACTTATCATCTGTTGTAGATCTGCACTCGCTAACATTAGTCATCGGGCTTAGAAGACCGGAGCGGTAAGTATATTTGCTCCCCTTCCCATTAACAGAGCAGAACACAGTCTGGCCCCCAGGGGGTTAACTTAACCCCCTGGAGGCCAGCCTGTCACTTTCAGATTGACCACTGCTAAGCCAGGGGCACCTGGCTAAATATTTTAATGGGGATTGTTACTTGAATCGAGCACTTGAGTCGGGTATTTTGTTGGTTGCTCATCTCTATGAGGTGTCATCCTACAGAATTCTATAGGGGGGGGGGGGACTTTTGGGCAACTTTTTGTCTAAAGGGAGATCCAAAAAGTAGGAACATAGCTTATGGCTAGGGCTACATAGCAACTTTCCCTAGTCCACATGATGGTATACAACTCAAGGGAACTTCAAGGAAACCAAACGGCACAATGGTACTGATTAGGTTTCCAACAGCGCTTAATAGATGTGGTAAGGAGCCTCCCTACGACATCATGGGTTGCTCCTTCGGTACCTTCTTATGATGGCAAAACATCTTTTACTGCCACATTCAAGGCAGGGAGAGAGCCAAGAAGTAGTCATCTGGGCTGTGACTAGTCACTAGAGATGAGCGAACCTGCCGAGGTTCGGGTTCGTATGAACCTGAACTCTCGGCTTCTGACTGCCGCTGTCTGCCCGCTCTCTAGAGAGGGTGGATACAGCCGGAGGACCGCCTGGAAAACTGGGATACTGCCTATGGCTATGGCTGTATCTCAGTTTTCCAGGCGGTCCTCCAGCTGTATCCACCCTCTCCACGGAGCAGGCAGACAGCTGGAATCAGAAGCCGAGAGTTCAGGTTCATACGAACCCAAACCTCGGCAGGTTCGCTCATCTCTACTAGTCACGACTCTCTGTGCTGTCAGCGCACTCTGCGATTGACAGGCAAGGAGGACCATTAGAGGTAAGAAGGTATTGAAGGAGCAACCCAGGACATGGTAGGGAGGCTCCTTACAACATCAATTAAAGGAGAAGTCTGGTGAAAATGTTTTATTAAAGTATTGTATTGCCCCCTAAGGGTGCCTTTACACGTAACGGATCCGCAGCGGATCCCTGCTCTGTACACTCTATGGGATGGATATCCCGCTGTGAGTTTGTTAGCAACCTGCCCCATTAACCCCCCGCCGCCAGAGCATACACATCGACTTCTCCATGCTCTGGTTTGCTTCGGGGCTCCCGGCATCTTCACGTCCAGCTCAGCCAATCAGTGCGCTGTGGCGGGGCGTGACATCACCATGTTATCCAGGAAGTGAAGCCTTGATACAGTAGTAAGTGCAGGGAAAAAAAGCACTTTATAAGCATTTCCCCTAATAAGTGTATATTGGGGATTTGTATAAATTTTGGGGGGCAATACAATACTTTAATAAAAATTTTTGACTAGCTAAAATCAATCTTGCAATGCTACCAAAAGTAACGGTGTAGACCTGGCCCAGTACTCATAAAGAGTTAATAATTCAGCATAGAGAAATACCTGCTACCAGTGTGCACACAGTCAAAAATAATGAAACATTAGAGAGCCCATTCCTGATCTCAGCACAGATGGGCGGATCGGATCCTAGCGGAATGAGGCCCTAACTTCACGACCCTTCAGCGGCTGTGTTGGGCGATAGTTGTCAACCATGTGGCAGGGGCTGTCGTCCTCATCATTGAAGTAAAGGCCTCGCAGCTTTGACAGCTAAAAAAAAACCACAAAAAAATCTTTTTAACATCTGAACCAAAACCAGGTGTGAATCAAAATAATAAAGAACATACAAAAGACCAATAGTACTGCACCATTACTGCAATCAAACTGCACTGTGTGATCACAGCCTGAATGTCCTCCCGATTTTAGCGCCAGAACTGCACCTTATAACCTTAAAATGCGCATGTAAGAAAGTGTAAGCTCATATGGCAAGGGCTTTTACCTAAAGGATCTAGTAAAATCTTATACTTAGTTTTACTGTGAAAACATATGCAACCTTTATGAGAGAAGTAATAGCAGACCAGAGAGCTCGCTGGTTATAAGTCACTGCTACTATGAGATAAGGGAGGTTGCAAACATTTAGTTAGTTCCTTCTCAGTCCTTATCACTGTCTGAAATATTTCTCTTTAACAGGGTCATCTTCTGATATCTTAACATACAGCTGTATTATGACATGAGTACATTAAAAAATACAAACATAGTCTAGGTTAAGACAAACATCTCTTTTTTGGCCACTCAATGGCTGTCTTTTCGGACGTCAGTCATTTTGAGGCCAAATAGCATCCATTATTTTGAAATTACGAACGTCAATGCAAAATAACGGACATTATTGGGCCTAAAAATGACAGACGTCCAAAAAAAGATGGAGCAGATGATGGTGGAGTAGTAGTACCAGGGAGATCCCCATCACCAAGACCCTCCCCCAGCCGACTTCCCTCATCTCTCAGCCCTAACCCTAAAACTAAACGTTTGGATTAGGGTCGGGGGTTCGACAGGGTCTGATTTAGGCTTCTAGGAAGCCCGGAGTGGAGCAGCCAATGAAATCCGTCCGGGGTGGGGCTTGCCTGGAGAGCTGTGTGCGCGCACCCAGCAAGGTCCCTTTACGGTCTGGGATTTAGTCACTACCCTGACGTAGATACACACTCCACCAGGGAAGTAACTAGAAATGGCCATAGGAAACTTTCCAAGGCTACTGAGGAAGAAATGGACGTGTGGTTTTGGTCACATGCATTGTCTGAATCTTTTTTTCTACATGGTTTTCAATACCGCCATACTGTGACTAGGTAACACCACCATACCAGACCTGAACAAGACCACCATACTGTGCCTGAATAACACCAACATAGGAGACCTGAACAATAGCGCCATACTGTGCTGGATAACAGCATCGTACTGCATGGTACTGCATGTATATCCAGCCTGATATATATATATATATATATATATATATATATATATATATATATACATACAGAGAATGCAGCAACAGACAGCACTTCAAATCAAAGGAGTGTTTTATTTTCACCGGAGTGCAACGTTTCGGCTCAACAATAGCAGCCTTTCTCAACTGCTTGAGAAAGGCTGCTATTGTTGAGCTGAAACGTCGCACTCCGGTGAAAATAAAACACTCCTTTGATTTGAAGTGCTGTCTGTTGCTGCATTCTCTGGATGAATACAAACCTGGGTCCGGTTTGGTGAGGCGAGCACTGCATCAAATTCTTTTTTCATTATACCTGTGCTGCTGTTACTGCTACATGTATATATACACTCACCGGCCACTTTATTAGGTACACCTGTCCAACTGCACGTTACCACTTAATTTCTAATCAGCCAATCACATGGCGGCAACTCAGTGCATGTAGCCATGTAGATATGGTCAAGACAATTTCCTGCAGTTCAAACCAAGCATCAGTATGGGGAAGAAAGGTGATTTGAGTGCCTTTGAACGTGGCATGGTTGTTGGTGCCAGAAGGGCTGGTCTGAGTATTTCAGAAACTGCTGATCTACTGAGATTTTCACGCACAACCATCTCTAGAGTTTACAGAGAATGGTCCGAAAAAGAAAAAACATCCAGTGAGCGGCAGTTCTGTGGGCGGAAATGCCTTGTTGATACCAGAGGTCAGAGGAGAATGGGCAGACTGGTTCGAGCTGATAGAAAGTGACTCAAATAGCCAACCGTTACAACCAAGGTAGGCAGAAGAGCATCTCTCAACGCACAGTACCTCCAACTTTGAGGCAGATGGGCTACAGCAGCAGAAGACCACACCGGGTGCCACTCCTTTCAGCTAAGAACAGGAAACTGAGGCTACAATTTGCACAAGCTCATCGAAATTGGACAGTAGAAGATTGGAAAAAACGTTGCCTGGTCTGATGAGTCTCGATTTCTGCTGCGACATTCGGATGGTAGGGTCAGAATTTGGCGTCAACAACATGAAAGCATGGATCCATCCTGCCTTGTATGAACGGTTCAGGCTGGTGGCGGTGGTGTCATGGTGTGGGGAATATTTTCTTGGCACTCTTTGGGCCCCTTGGTACCAATTGAGCATTGTTGCAACGCCACAGCCTACCTGAGTATTGTTGCTGACCATGTCCATCCCTTTATGACCACAATGTACCCAACATCTGATGGCTACTTTCAGCAGGATAATGCACCATGTCATAAAGCTAGAATCATCTCAGACTGGTTTCTTGAACATGACAATGAGTTCACTGTACTCAAATGGCCTCCACAGTCACCAGATCTCAATCCAATAGAGCATCTTTGGGATGTGGTGGAACGGGAGATTCGCATCATGGAAGTACAGCCGACAAATCTGCGGCAACTGTGTGATGCCATCATGTCAATATGGACCAAAATCTCTGAGGAAGCTTCCAGCACCTTGTTGAATCTATGCCACGAAGAATTGAGGCAGTTCTGAAGGCAAAAGGGGGTCCAACCCGTTACTAGCATGATGTACTTAATATAGTGGCCGGTGAGTGTATATATATATATATATATATATATATATATATATATATATATCCAGTATGGTACTGCATGTATTGTATACTGACAGTGTGGGACTACAACTCCTAGTGTGATCTGTCTGTGCAATCTATGTCTCCATTGAGTCTTTGAGGAAGGTGGGGGGCACAGACAGCAGACAGCCCACATTGGGAGTCGCAGTCCCATAATGTCACAGCACCTGTAGGAATAACCCCCCCCACACACACACACAATCTTTGTAACATCTTGTTTGCTCCTCGTTCCCCGCTCGCTGCCGCTGCTATTCCACGTGGCAGCAGCGAGCTGGCAAGTGCTGGAGGGGCCGCGAGGAGGCGCGGCGGGGGGAGGGGGGCGTGCTGCCCAGGTGATCGCTACATCGTCCGGGCAGTCCATAGCATATAGCAGAGTCTGCTGCTACACTGGACACTCCAGCAGACCGTTGCTGTATGAGTCGTTTGTCTTTTAATAATGTTTGAAAGACAAACGACGCAACAATCAGCCGACATGAACAATGTTGGCTGATCGTTGCCTTCTATTCCACTGGGGTCTCGCTGCAAATTCGCAGCGAGAAATCCGCTGCGGATCTGGTACGTGTGAACCCACCCTATGTTCCCACACAGTATTTATGCTTAGAATTTTGATCAGTATTTTGCAACCAGGAGTGGATTGAAATCACAGAAAGACTATGTTCACACACTGTTGGAATTGAGTGGATGGCCGTCATTTAATGGTAAATAACGGCCATTATTTCAAAATTATTTGCCCTTAAAGGGAACCAATCACCTATAAAATAGATATGAGGCCAATAATCTGTGCTAATGCACCCTTTAACATACTTTACACACATATCTATAGCATCTGCCCCTGCCCCACACACCCCAAAATCATACTTTGATCTTGTCCCCGCCGTATGCTAATTCCAGTAAAGTAGTCATGTGGGCGTTTGTTCAGGCCAAGTAGTCATGGCCTCGGGGGGCGGGGTATCGCTGTAACCACGCCTCTATGGGCGTCATTCACAGCCCCCTAACACTGCATCATCATCCGGGGGGCGGGCTGGGGCTGTGTAGCTTAGATACAGCAAAGCGTCTCCCTATTCCCCCTGCACTCTGCGCTGCTGGGTTAGAATCATCTATTCAGGGAGGCTGTGTAAGGCAGCAGCTGCCTGAGTGAGAGGACAGGTCACACACACAGAGTGCAGGGGAATAGGCAGCCGCTGTGCTGTATCTCAGCTACACACTCCCAGCCCCACCCCCCGGATGATGATGCAGTGTCAGGGGGCTGTGAATGACGCCCATAGAGGTGTGATTACAGCTAAACCCCCCCCCCCCCCCCCCCCCCCCCCCCCCCCCCCCCCCCCGAGGCCATGACTACTTGACCTGAACAAACGCCCACATGACTACCTTACTGGAATTAGCATACGGCGGGGACAAGATCAAAGTATGATTTTGGGGTGTATGTGGCAGGGGCACACGTTACAGACATATGTGTGGAAAGTGTGTTGGTTCCCTTTAAATGGCGGCCATCTACTAAATTTCAACATTGTACGAACAGAGCCTTTCTGTGTTTTCAATCCACTCCTGGTTTTGCTTGGAAAATACTGACCAAACTACTGAGCAAAAATACTGTGTGTGAACATTGGCTTAGGGTGGGTTCATACATAATGTATCCGCAGTGGATTTCCATCTGCGAGTTTGCAGAGAAATCCGCTGCGTATCCCTTCACTGTCACTTTCAACAGAATTGTAATCCCGCTGCAAGTATGGGAAAGGCAGACCCCTTGACAGCTTTGTGGGCTGCCTTTCACATACTTGCAGCAGGATGACAATTCTGCAGCAAGTATGTAATCTCATTAAAAGTGACAGTGAAGGGATCCTCAGTGTATACGTTATGTGTGGGCCCACCCTCAGGCCACCTTCACACAACGTACTTTTTCAATAAATAATGGCCGTTGTTGCAGTTTGTAACACCGGGCACTATTTATTGAAAATGTCTGATTACATTGTGTTCTATGGAACCCCGGCTGCAGTGTATACACACAGTATACACTCTGGGTGGGATTCCATGCGGCCGCACTGAAAACTGACATGTCAATTTTGTGCAGCTACTATTTAATAAATAGCGGCCACACCAAGTTGATTCGGCTGCACTTTACATTGTCTTCAATGGTTAAGTGGAACCATTTCAAAAGAAATGAAGTTCATCTGGGGTGAACTTCACAGACAGCAGCCTTTCTGTGACACGACCGTGTCACCGAATAGTCGCTGTCTTACAGCTTGTGAACCCGGCCTTAAAATGTATTCATCATGTTCCCCAGCATGTAGGAATATGGCCAAAGAGACTGAAGTCTTCTACACACCTGTTCTCTGCTCATACTTATTGGCTCCTTAAGAACATGCCAGGTGACACACTGCAGGAGGGGCGGGAAAGTCAGGGATCCCTTATAAGTCCAAAAATCCAAAGATTTTGGAAGTAAGCTTGAAGGATCAAAATTAAGGAAAGATGCCTCTTTTCCCTAGAAAAATAAGAATAGATTGCATTAAGCAATATATCCCTTATATCACCATAACCATAGTAGTTTGCAGTCCATAAACCATGGATCTGCAATACACAGCTCGTCCACGGAGCACCCACAATTACAGACCGTGCCACAATAATAGTGTAGATGCCCCGACCACAAATGGACATATCAATGACTTGTCAGGACTTTTTGCAGCCTGGGCTTCGGGAAAATGAATGGACCGTGGATTCCATGGTCATGTGCATTGGTCTATAGAATACAACTTGAATAGAAGAAAAAAGGAGCACACTCACCCCGTAAAATCAGGTACTTCTTTATTCCTTAATAACAGCTCCAGCTGTCACGTCATCAGTGATTCTAGTGCTCTGGCGTTCCTACCACCCGATGTTCACATGGATGGCTTTTAATCTTTGATCAAGGAATAAAGAAGTACCTGATTTTACGGGGTGAGTGCGCTCCTTTTTTCTTCTATTCAAGTTGTATGACATTAACTGTGGTTATTGTGAGCAGCACCACGATCCCCTGATCCACCATACTAATCCTGCTTCCACTCCATTTCACTCCAATTTTCTCTGGTGTACATCTGTGCAGGCGCTGTGACTACTTCTGTTTGGTCTATAGAATACAATGGATCAGATACTGTCCACAATTGTGGATCTGCAATTGTGCACAGTATGTGGCCTGTATTTTACACACAACTGTACCGGACTGTTTGGGTAGTGTTGGGGGATCAGCTGAAAATTATCTATTGTTTATATCATTTGCAGCTCATTATGCTGTTAATAGGAAAGGAGCAAAATCACAAATCCGAACTTACTGTTGTTTTGCTCATCTCCAATGATAGGTCCTAAGTTCCATCTTACTGCACATGTTGAACTTTTAGGAATGAATTCCCTTAATGTACATCATAATATAAAGCTGTCAGTTTGTGACCATGAAGAACACGAGAACTTAAAAAACACAGCTTTGTACCTTTGTTGGAATTAATATTAAGGCATCAATCACTCGCTGGACACCTGGATTGGCATTACCGACCTGTAATGTGCAACAGTTTAACACCAACCTGGCAAATAACAACATTATACAGTATAATAACATCACATCACATATCACATGTATTAGGGTTCAGCTTTGGGGACTATTACTGTGGTCCTAGTTGACGGTGCTGTGGTCCTAGTTGTCCTAGTTAAAGGGAATGTATCATCTAGATTTGTTTTTACTGTTAGATCCAGGTACTGGAACATGTTCTTTTTTTCTAATTAGTTTCTATTTTCTGATTGTAATTTATTTGTAGCACGTTACTATGGGGGCTGTCATATTGCCTGCGCTATTTTTAACAGCATTTAGTGACATGCTTTATGGCAAGCCTTGTTTACATAGACACAATGAACACCTCCAGACCCCTATTCTTTGTATGGGACATGTTTGTGAGTATGCTCAGTGACCTCAGTGACCCATATAATTGTTTACGAACAGGTTAAAAATAATACTTAACATCATCCGACCCATGTTTGTTTACCTTCACAAAAACACCAACTATCGCAACCCCATCACGGTGTAACATAGCTTCACCAATACTGCCGTACTTTGAGTTCCAGTGGAACAAGTGAAGCTGCAAGACACAACAAATATGTCTGATCAAACAAGTTCAAGGGGACCCGAGTGCTTTACTTGATTTTACTAAGTATCTAAGGAATATACATGACGCATACAGATCATTGCTTGAGGCATTGAGAAACTAAGACAGGTTTTGTATGTTTTTCATAATTTGCAGCTTCCCCAGTCTACACTCACCTCTGCCTCATATTTTTGTCCATCGACGGTGTGCTCAGATCCCTGTCCATCACAGGATCCCCAGTGAAAGTGAAAATGCTTCAGCCTGTAGGTTCCTTCCAGAGCTCCACCTTTAAGCACTGTAATTCCAGAACAAAGAAGACCTCAGTGCTGACTTACCTATGCCAAGGAAAACACACATCTTTAGTTCTGAAGCCATTTGCCGCACCTTGGAGGCTCGCTTGGCCGCCGGGTGCTGCAGGTGGTCAGCTCAGGGGGCTTGCACCACTGGGCCCCCTGATGCGGCAGGCCCCAATACAGCCGCTACAGCTGCTATGGTGGTCGTTCCGCCCCTGCGTAGAGCTAACACAATACTGTATTATATACAGTCTAAAGCCAATAATAAAGTCAATAGAATAAAAAATTCACTTACTAGATACATTGAAAAATATTCGCATAAACTAAGTTCAGGAGAGATATAACAACCCCTTGAATGTACTAAACCAGCAGAAAGGACAGTTTCTCGACTAAGGCCTCTGTCAGAAGACATCTTTTATTGGTATAAAGCCCCTATTTCATGGGGTGATGAAGAGGAGCAAACGAGCGCTGTCAGCGCTCGCTTGCTTCTTGTTCCTTGCTCGCTGCGGGTGCTATTACACACCTCAGCAGCGAGCGTGTGAGTGCAGGGGGTGCTGTTGGGGTACTGCCCAGGTGATCAATAAATTCTCCGGGCAGCCCATAGAAGGTAGGGGCGGTCTGCTGCCGCCACTTCTATTCCATTCTATTCGTTTGTCTTTCAACATGTAATAGGACCTATAGAGATTAGCGAACCTCAAGTTCGTCCAATCCCCACCATTTGACTGGTGGCTGAAGAAGTTGGATGCAGCCCTAAGGCTTTCTGTAAAACATGGATACAGCCATAGGCTATAGGCTGTATCAATATTTTCCAGGACTCTCTAGAGCTGTATCCAACTTCTTTTCGAGGTTCGCTCATCTCTAATTGGTGTTACTCTAATGGCTTGAGCACATGGGCAGTATGGTGGCTCAGTGGTTAGCACTGGATTCAAATCCCACCAAGAGTAACATTTGCAAAGAGTTTGTATGTTCTCTCTGTGTTTGCGTGGGTTTCCTCACACTCCCAAAACATACAGGCAGGTGAATTTAGATTGTGAGCCCTAATGGGGACAGGGACAGGGACAATTGACAAACTATGTAAAGTGCTGTGGAATCAGTTGGTGATTACATGTAGCAGCAGGCCAAATGTACAAGACCACCATGCCCACATGTAGTGCTACATAGGCACTCTATAGAAAGCTGTGCTTGTCTCAGATGGGCAGAAGTCTCATCTACATGCAGCATGCACCACATTTTCATATGGCAGGTTTGTGGCTACAAATCCCCAACAGTATTCTGCCATACATCTAGTGAGATTGGCGCTCATTTGCAGAGCCTTTACAAGACTCAACCAATAAGGTGATACGAATGATCACTGGATCGTTCATGTGGAGTATTAACCTCATCATAGTTGCTTTACGCTGTAAGACGTTCGGCAGACTGGTGATGTGTTCCTGTCTTTCTGTCAATATTCAGCCTGTGATGATAGATAGATAGATAGATAGATAGATAGATAGATAGATAGATAGATAGATAGATAGATAGATCTCACACGGGCCATCATAAGATACCCAGCAATATGTGCACAACATCACAAAGAGATATCATTAGCATTTTTACTGGTTATAGAGAACATAGGTTCAGCACTTTAGTCTGTATAATGTGAATGACACCACAATTCACAAGTATAACAATTCATTATAATGCACACTTTCTGACAAGCCTACTGTCACTGTAATGTTATAACCCAGGTAATAACTAAAAAACACTGACCTGATTTGTCTTCAGAATCCTTATACACAACATTGAAGGTATGACCATTATTCAGGATGAGTTTCGCAGTGGATGGATCATAGCTAATACTCAAGGGTTTAAGCGCTGGGTCGTATTTGGCCTGACTTGTCTTAATATTTATAGGCGACTGACGATTACAAAGAGCATTTGTTGTGGAATTATGCCATGTGTGGGGTCCTATCATATGAGGAAGAACAGCAAATGGTATAATTATTAATACGTATACAAAACATACATTGTAGAGATGAGGGGACTTTTGAGAAGCAAAGATTGGGTCTCAATCAAACTGAACCTTAAAGGGGTTATCCAGCGCTACAAAAACATGGCCACTTTTCCCCCTCTCTTGTCTCCAGTTCAGGTGTGGTTTGCAATTAAGCTCCATTTACTTCAATGGAACTGAGTTCCAAACCCTACCCAATCTGGAGACAAGAGAGGGGGAAAAGTGGCCATGTTTTTGTAGCGCTGGATAACCCCTTTAAATGAACCGCACAAAAAAATTTGTTCCAGCAACAAAAACAGCAACACTTAAATATACACAAAATAAGCTGGCGGGGGAAAAAGCAATCGGCATAAACGGGGATGCAATGCTAGCCCACAGAAAACTAACTGGATAGATAGATAACTCTATATAGTGCAATAATGTAATAGTAGGTGGTCTATCCATACTCCTATAGCCAGTTATAGTAACCCTGCCATATAAGACAGTTTTGCAAATTCTTGCCAATAGAATTAACCGCTAGCTCACCTTACAACATATGCAGAAGGTCTCAGTTGTCAGACGGGATGTCCGGGCTGTATGAGGATGTTCCTGCTGGTATAATCCTCAGCGGGTGTTGTTCTGTTGCTGATGGACAAATCTGTAAATCCTCTCTGTGAGGAACGCACATTAGACAGTGTCAATTCTTTGAGCGGAAAGTGGCGGGAGCGGAGTTGCGCGAGCCATCCCATAGTGACACAGTGTGACACTGAAGGAGCGGGAAGCTGCACCGCGGAACACTAAGGGAGTGGGGAGATGTGCCGCGGAATTCCACCTGTTTTGTTTAAAGGGAACATACCCTTATTTTACTCACTGGTATAGCTAGTGAAGTCACCAGCAGGAAAATCCTCATACAGCCCGGACATCCTGCCTGAAATTAAAGGGGTACTCTAGCATTGACACCTTCCTCCACAATCGCCAAGGAGGCGGTAGGTGAATACTTACCTCCCGGCTCCAGTGCTGCTGCTTTTATCCCGCTACTCTGGTCCCTGGTCTCTTCCTGGTCTGAGACAGGAGATGTGACGTGGCAGGCCCACCCAGCTATTCGGCAGCAGGGGGGCACACGTACAGCCGGTGAATGGTTGAGCAGGCCTACCCATGTCACATCTCAAGTCCTGTTTCAGACCAGGAATCAGCTGGAGACCAGAGAGACACAGAGCAGCGAGATGCAGCGCTGGAGCAGGGGAGGTAAGTAGATGTAATTGTTTTCACTCACCCCCTCCCTGGCGATTGTAAATTGTAGAAAAAAAAAAGGCTGTCCCAGTTGGAGTACCCCTTTAAGCACAAGGGGAGGACACACTCCCTTTGTGCAATGTGGAGCCGTCTTCCCAAAAACATGATCAGCTCTGATCAGACTGAGAAAAAGCGCAGTCTTTGATAAATTCCTTCTAATATCCCTATATCAGTATGTTCCCTAAGAGAAAGAGACCAGTATGACCTATGCAATAGTGGTACGTTAGACTGGGTTGACACTCCATCTTTTTTTCAACGTCCGATGGCTGTCTTTTTGTACGTCTATCATTTTGAGGACTTCATATTGCAATGACGTATGAGATTTCGAAATAATGCCTGTTATTTGGCCTCAAAATGACGGACGTTCAAAAAGACAGCTGTCGAACTGCCAAATAAAAGACAGTGGGGGAGATTTATCAAACTGGCGTAAAGTAGAATTGTCTTAGCAACCAATCAGATTTCACCTTTCATTTTTCAAAGAATCCGCGAGGAATGAAAAGTGGATTCTGATTGGTTGCTAGGGGCAACTAAGGCAATTCTACTTTACACCAGTTTGACAAATCTCCCCCAGTATGTGGAAACCTAGCCTAATACCTATTAGTGAGTGTGGGCTGAATCCATAGTGTGAATGACTAGTATATACTATTAGTATAATGTGTATCCTCACTGCTGCAGCCTACAGGGAAACTCTCCATGTTAATGAAAAGGCAATCTACTGCAATGAATAAAACAGCCACAAGAGCCCAGCCATGAAACCCGATACTGACTGACTGACAGGACATAGAAGCCGCAGTATCCCTCTGTCATAATCTTGTGACATGTCTTGTTTTTATACATAAATGCCCCCAGTTGGCACACCATGACTTCTTCTTGTAACCTAAGCAAACATGTCCCCATCACTCACCATTGTCAGGACCGTACCCCCATGCATGCGCCATTATCTTCTGTCCTTAGCTGCTCCTGCTGGACACGTCTCTATGCTCTTTGCCACTGATTGAGTTTTAGCTACCAGACTTTACATTTCAGGCTTTATAGGGTCCCAGCTCTATCGCTCTCAGCAGGTCGGGTTGGCTCTCAGAGATAAGCATGTTGTTGTAAGGCGGCAAATAAAAATGAACCCAACTTTATTTAACCCCTTCTAGACCCGGCCTGCAGTGTTTCATTTATAATTATTATTGTTTTGTTTTACTTTATATTACTTATTTTGTTGTATTTTTTTTTCTTCCTATGTTTTTTGTTATGTATTTTTGTTGTGGTCCTTATTTTACATGTCATGCTTCATATAAGGTAATAAAAGATTTTTAAAAGGGATTTTTTAATGATAAAATGCTTAAAAAAAAAAAAAAAGACGATATGCATACTACAAGCGCAATATGGACCCTGAACCCTCACTGCTGATCTGCCCTTGAAGCTACCCAGTAGCTGGCGATCACATAGGCGCCATGATAGTAAGCTGGAAGTCTCATGGGTCCTGCTGAGCACTGTGTTTACAGCTATCAGAAAGTCAGGGAAGGTAATAAAATATCTCATTTTCTTTCTCCCGCAGAAGTGATATCTCTATGCCGAAGCAGACTTTTGAAGAACATTTAGAATTGTCTTTGTGCAGTGACCCAGAGGTAGCCAGGTAGTTTTAGCTAGTGCTCGTTGCGATGCTGCTGTGGCATGTGTCACGGGGCCTGAGTGGTGTAAGCCCTCCCTGGGTCCTATACACACGCCCATTAAATATGTGGTTGTGTGGTAAGATCAAGTGCGGACAGAGTCACTGATAACTTAACCACTTGGAAAACTTTAATTGAAATACTTTCTTAAAGTGACAGTACAGTCTTTGGCATAAGGTTGAATATTAGGGAGCTACCAAAGAGACATGGCTGGGAAGTACAGAAATTCTCGGCCAGAGACTTTTACAACCAATGGGGACAATCCTTTGAGACTTTACCATTTCCTGAGAAAACTTAGTCAGTCCCTGCAGATGTGGACAGGTGTATTCTCCTATGCTGTGAGTTACCCCTGCTTAATGCTTAGCAAGCCATAGTTATCTTGTGGAAGCTTTTAGAAAATCAGGCTTTGTCAGGATCAGGCACCTGGCCACAAGGGCCACACCCTGAGGTAACTCTCTGTCTAGTTCAGAAGTACTAGTGTTGTGACCCCCGGTGTGAAGGTACGGACGGTCACTTGTCAGATGGTTAAGCGTGACGCCAGTCCTGTGGTTGTTGGCTATACCTAATTCCCCTGTGGACAATGACCTGCTGGGCTGTTGCAGGGTCCCTTGGGTAGTTATCACAGTGGTTCAGAGTGGGGTAGTGACCCACCCGGACTATTCGCACTGCCACCCACAGAAAGGTGAGATGACCCAAGGAAGGTGTGTGTTGTGTCAGTGCTCGACAAGGAATCACAAGAGTCTTTTTATCATAAATATAATCTTATTTACTCTGAAGATACTTGAGGTAGGCAGCAGATAATACAGCTTTGCCTTGATACAATACTTTACACTTGATAAGTTCCTTAATACTTTAGAGTCCAGATCTGTACTGAGAGTAGAAGTAGTGATACATTCGTTGCGTTATGAGAGGTTGCGTTATGAGAGGTAAAAGAGAGGATCAGAAGAATAGAGAGGAGGATGTCAAGAGAGTCCCAGTCCAAATAGTCTTGTGCTCTGCTGGAACTTCAGAGGTAGAAATAGAAGAATAATTCAGAGTAGAGAAAATACTTGTGCCTGTGTTTTGACTCTTTGGTCTTTGCACCACCTATTGCCCACAAGTGTCTAGTGACCCGTCCTAGAGGGTGACACAAGCCCCAGACGTTGTTACCTGGGATGACCGGCATGCTAAGGGTGTCCTGCTTACACCCGCTCAGTTCCTTATTTCTTTATGGCTACTGTTCTGCACTGTGTTCCTCTTTGTTCACAGCGTGGGTTAGGATGATACCTGACTTGTCCTCTCTAGTGGAAGCTTAACACTGCATAGTGTGGAGTGAAGTTGCCTAAGAGAAAACTGTGTCTAGCTGCATGTGCTGTCTGTCTAGACCACAACTTAGACTGGGGACCTGGCAGGAGCCAGGGCCCAACTGGACTGCTGTAGAGAGTGTTCTAGCTGGCGTCCTTCCTCTACAGAATCCAAGGGCAAAAAGACCCTACACTTCCTCTACCCATGTGACTTCCTTCCTACAGCGCATGTGAGGTGTGCTGTGAGTGGGTGAGGAGTGCGTATGTGAAAGTAAAGAGAGAGATGATAGGTGAGAAGAAGAAAGAACTCTCATTGGTGTACAGACCCATGTGGTACATAAACAAAACAATAACCCTTTGGGTACTGCAGCTGTGCAATATCTGGGTATACATACTTGCAATAACGACATTTGGGGCAAAGCTCTGGTACTACTACAGCACCACGTACTCTGAAGAGTACAGGCTTTTACGAAGGGTGTACCCTATAGCAACACCCGTGGTGGGACACAGCACTGGTCCTGCTCAGGATACCCACACAAGACTAAAACCTCTCCTAGAACAGACTAGACTCCCATTATATGGCCTAAAACAGGGCTGACTTCCTATTGGTGGGGTGTACAACGTTCCATTGGTTGGGAACTTGCCAGAACTCACCAGTGAAAGGTTAGAGCAAAGTATAAATGATGGCAATCACTCCTTGTGCTAACATAGTAACAAAATACAAGACATTTGCATTAAAGGGAACCTGTCACCATAAAAATGCTGCCCAAGCTTTTAACATTATGCTATAAAGCAGGAAGAGCTGATTGATATATATTTGTATGAGAAAATATTCAGTATAACTTGTAATTTATTGATAGAAATCAACCTGCTCAGTTTTTCCTGCTCTATAACATATTGTCTATATATTAGATAGCATTGTTTTGATGACAGGTTACCTTTAACCATTATTCACTTTAATGTGCTGGCAATGCAATAGTAATACTCAGTGGCGGCATCTTGAGGCCAAAAGGGAATGCAGCAATCTAAAAAATTTGACAGACATAGGTTTCAGGGATGCAGGGACATTTTGGACAATACCTTCAGTGCCGACTGGAAGAGAATCAGGGACAGTAGTGGTACATAAGTTGCTACACTTGCAGAATTTCATAGTTACATAAAGTTGAGTCTAGTCTAGAGAAAGGCAAAAACAGATGCTAGAGTAATTTGTGGACTGATCTATCTGACCATTTCCTGTACTCCTCTTATTCATAATATCTTATATCTTTCAGCATGGATACACTTCAGAAATACACCCACAGCTCTGCAGTCCCATATAGGAATAAAATGTCATCTCCAGAACGGACTGGTAGGCATCAGCCTTGTTGTGAGATAGAGAGAAGCATGGAATCACCCACTTTTGAAAAGACAAATTATCTGTAGGCCCCATGCACTGATTTTTATTATATTGTATATGAAGGGTGCGTATCTAAGCCCTGTGTAAAGGGACCCTTACTCTAACATGTCTATATTTGGATTTAGGAAGGTCTCTAAGATAAAGAAAATTCTGCCTAAAGGCCAGGGGTGTAACTAGAAATGGCTGGGCCCCATAGCAAACTATTGATTTCCCAACTAACCAGTCGAGCGTAGTCGTAACTTTATAACTGCAAGCCCTTGTCGGGATTGCTTGCATTTAAAGGGACATTTGCTGAACCTGGGAGGCCCCCGGGTGCTGCAAATGATCACAATTCAGGGGGCCCAATGTATTGCAGGAGCGGGCCACCGGGCCCCCTGATGCGGCAGGCCCCATAGCAGCCATTATGGCTGCTACAGTGGTAGTTACGCTCCTGCTAAAGGCCCTAATACACAGAGCAATTATCTGCCTAGGTAATAGAGCCAGTGATCACCTGCTGAACAAGCAAATGTTAGCTCATTGGCTCATTGTTCACTTTAAAGAAATATTCCAAGAAAATCAACTTTTTCCCTATCCACAGTCCGACCTCTGTACCCTTCGCCGATCTCCAGGCCCCTGGCATCTGTATTATGAATATTCATTCCTATGGAGCCAACAGAAAGAGCTGCATTTAAATGGGTAATTAGCGGGCATGGTCCGATCGGACTGTGCCCGCTAATTGTCGCGGTCCCGGGCTGCAGATAGCACCCGGAATCAAGGCGGTTCAGCACAGGGTCGCCGTGCGGCCCCCCTTCTAAACGCCCCTAACGATGCCAGGGTGTACTTTTATGCCCTTGATCGTTAAGGGGTTAAAGGGGTACTCCGCTAAAAGTCAGATCAACTGATTTCAGAAGCCTATATACATTTGTAATTTACTTCTATTTTACAATTTCCAGTGTTCCGGTACTTATCAGCTGCTGTGTGTCCTGCAGGAAGTGGTGTATTCTGTCCAGTCTGATGCAGTGCTCTTTGCTGCCACCTCTGTCCATGTCAGGAACTGTCCAGAGCATGAGAGGTTTTCTGGTTCAATGTTTTTATTAGGTTTTTTTAAGAACAAATTACAAAAGAGAAAATCTATAAGCACTGACTTTAGTGCCAACAGTATAGTTAACGTTTAGAAACAACAGGAATAACATTCGGTATATTATATAGATATAAAATTGTGGTAACATACATTCAGCATGGTAGAATGACATTAGGTGTAGCACCTCCTGAGAAAATTGGTGTAAAGTATACTGGTTTGTCAGTAAAGATAATATACAAGGTAAAGAGAGAAAAATAATATATTATAATATAATGTACATTTCCTCAAAGCCCATATGTGAGCTGCTCATTGTGTGTGTGTACAGTATGATGATTCCATCCATAAACCCCATTTGCGTAGAAAAGGTTGAGTTGAGCCAGCGCCATATGATAAAACCTTTTCAAAATGGAAAGATGAGTTTACTGCTGTTATATACTCATTTTCCGGAGGGAGGTTACAAGTTTTCCAGTATCTGGCTAACACTATTTTTGCATGTATGAATAGTAGATAAGCTAATGGTCTGATTGTGGGAGGAATAGAGTGGGTATCCAAGAAAAGAAGGATCATGTGGGGCCCCAGAGGCAGCTGCACCTGTAGTACTATATTAATGATTGTAATACATGAGTTCCAATACGGTTTCACTATAGGGCACTGCCAAAGTAGATGGAAGAGCGTGCCGTGGTCACCACAATTTCTCCAGCATTTGTCTGATGTTCCGGGGTAGATATGAGCCAGTTTTGTGGGTGTGTAGTACCATTGCAAGATGGTTTTTATAGCAGATTCTATATGGGTGCTACATGTGAAGGTTTTATATATAACAGAGAAGGCTGCTTGCCAATCTTTGTCACTAAATTGCCGGCCCAGCTCCCGCTCCCAAGTACACAAGGGCTGCATTTTTGTAAAGGACGTCAGGTTATTTAGTTGCTCATATATAGCACGCATGCCTTTTTTGTTAGAAAATAAGAATAAAAATACTGGCATGAGAGGTTTTCTGTGGGGATTTGTTACTGCTCTGGACAGTTCCTGACATGGACAGAGGTGGCAGCAGAGAGCACTGTGTCAGAGGGGAAAGAATATACCACTTTCTGCAATACATGCAGCAGCTGATAAGTACTGGAAGACTTGAGATTTTTAAATAGAAGTAAATTAAAAATCTATATAACTTTCTGAAACCTGTTGATTTGAAAGAAAAATATTTTCGACGGAGTACCCATTTAATCCTTATGATTATGGCCAGAAAAACAGAGCTCATATAGGTAGAGGTTATACCTTTTTAACTAATGATTTGTACATTGATAATTGATACCATTTGTTTCTCTTAATTCAGTACTATGTAAAGTGCTATAGAATCTGATGGCGCTGTATAAATAAGTTACAATAATGGAAGAATAATAAGGGAAGAAGTGACTATTTACTTGCACATTCTTCTTTAGATCAATGATAAAAATTCCCTATAAAACTCTGCAACATCCTATAGTAAGCTTATGGAAATGTACAGCTTTTGGAGAAAACCGTATTACTGGTCTGTGTTGTGCAGCATTCGTAACTGTCTGTGGCTTAAATCTGCCCATATAAATGCAGCCTGTGTGTATTACTTCTTACACAATACCGAGCTATGAAGATTTTATGCATACAAAAAATCGGTAGAAAAAAAAGAATTTCCTGCATAAATTGGGACATTTGCATAAATATAAAAACACCAGCAGATGGTACAAAGACATGGGCAGCAGAGACACAGGAGGTGACCGGAGTATTAGTAATACATCTAGTAGTCTGTAAAATCTCATACCTTGGTTTAATGTAAAAGCATGGGCAACCTTGGTAAAGTACAGCTTATCAGAGAGCCCACTGGTTATACGTCACTGTTATGCTACTTTTACACGAAACGATTATCGGGTGAATTTTCGCGATAACGATCGAATTTGAACGATAATCGTACGTGTAAACGCGGCGAACGATCGAAAAATCGTTCATTTTGATCTGTCTTGGAATGGCCGGTCTCATACGTTGTGTGAACATAGCCTTATGGTGCGTTTACACAGGCAGATTTATCTGACAGATTTTTTAAGCCAAAGCCAGGAACAGACCATAAACAGGGAACAGGTCATAAAGGAAAGATTGAGATTTCTCCTGATTTCAAATCCATTCCTGGTTTTGGCTTCCAAAATCTGTCAGATAAATCTGCCTGTGTAAACGCACCATTACAATGAGACAAGGGGAGGTTACCCATGAAAATGGAAAGTCATGGGAAATGACAAAAATATGTTCCTTCTCAGCCCATATCACTACAATATCTACAATACTTTCAATGCTGCTCCTCTTCTGACAGCTGTATTATGAGAAGAAAGTAAGGATGAATACAAACATAAGTCCTAGACAGCTATGGTGGCCCAGGCAAATACAGCCCATATACTCCTTATCCAGAGGCTGTCAATCAAATTAGGTAAGTGGATATAAATGTGTACTGAGATGGTCAATAATAGGACATGCGCTGGACTTGCCTGTTTTTGTGCTTATGACTGAAGCGAGCGAATCATTTCCCCACCTCAATTACATTTTGAGAGTTTTACTCATCTTTAGTGGTAATGTATTGTTAGGATATGTCATCATTTTATGATAAGTGGGGGATGGGCTCTGGAACTCCCATAAACTAGGTACATCACTTTGGTTTCTTTACATGAATAGAGCAGTGCTGGTGCTGCGGTCCTTTTTTTGAACCGCCGCCCAGTTCCTGTGGATGGCACTGGTCTATTCCCAATTACCAGCCAGGCATGAAGCACTGGGAACAGGCCTGTCAGCCCCCAGTAGGACAATCTCCCCTTTCCTCTGTAACACGTCACAGAGGGAGAAGACGGTTTCGTCACTCCTCCCCAGTGCTTCATGCCTGGCTGGTGCTCAGGAATAGACCAGTGCAATGCACAGGTACTATTCATACATAGCTACATTAGCTTTAAGATTTAAAGTGTCACTGTCCTTGTAACTTTCAAAATCTAAAAACAGTAGATGTGATATAAAGCAAGTTTGCAATTTACATTCATTATTTTTTTTTAGTTATCATGGAAAACACGGCACTTCCTGTGTTCTGACTCTTTTTTTCTCAAAAAACAGGAAACAGTCAGAAAACAGGAAGTCCTGTGTATCCCAGGCCATCTGAGTGCTCACAAAGAGAAGACAGTCATGTGACTGATGGACACATTGAGCCGTGACTCTCTTTACTGGCCGGAATTCGTGCATTTAGTCTGTTTTATTTAACCAGCACAAGTCAGAAAATCTGCCTTCAGGAGACTGGACCTGGATTTCTGGTAAGTTCAGCTTTGTTTTACAGCATGATATCAACAAAAAAATAATCAATGTATATTGCAAACTTGCTTTATTTCACATCAACTTTGATTTAGATTTTTTAAATATATAACGACAGGGACACTTTAAATGGTTGTAATGTTGGTTTTCCCAAAAGCTGCTTCTGGGAAAACCAGTATTACAACTTCAATCACAGCTCGATGAGGGTCCTACAAGTCAGATATTCACTTTTAACTAAATTGTATCATAAATAAATAAATTTTGTAATCATTAGCAATTTTGAATAGAACTATAGAGTTTAGGCCCCGTTCACACTGAGCAAGAATGGCAGAATTCTGCTGTGCTCAGTGCGCTGCTTTGAGTGAATGAGAGGGCGCGCACACTTCTGCTTCTTCCCCTCTCCGCTCAAAGAAATGGCGTCACTTCTTAGAGCGGAGAGTGGCGGCAGCGGAGGAGTGCGCACCCTCTCATTCACTTAAAGCAAGACACTGAGCACGGTGGGGAGTTCCGCCGTTCTTGCTCAGTGTGAACGGGGCCTTAGGGCCCTTTTACACAGAAAGATTATCTGACAGATTATCTGCCAAAGATTTGAAGCCAAAACCAGGAATGGATTTGAAAAGAGGAGAAATCTCAGGCTTTATTACCTGCTCTCTGATTATAGTCCATTCCTTGCTTTGGCTTCAAATCTTTGGCAGATAATCTGTCAGAAAATCTTTCCGTGTAAAAGGGCCCTTAGTGTGAGAGATATTCTACACACCTGTTCACTGCTCACACCAATGGGCTCTTTAACAATAGTCCAGATGAAGCACTGCTGCAGAGGTGGGAAAGTCAGAGATTCTTTATAGGTCCAGAAATCCAAAGATTTGGGAATTAAATTTGAAGGATCATAATTATGGAACGGGGCCTCTTTTCCCTGAAAGGATAAGAATATTTAGCTTTAAGCAATAATGTGATATAATTGGTCAACTTCCCCAGTAAAGCAGCGTGGCAATGATTCATATAACAGTGGAGTGTCCTTATTAGCCAGGGGTTTTAGGGCTACTTCCTTAGTTTAATAGAGTGTCGTCACATCTGTTTTTCAGCTACTGGGATATAAAATATGATACAGACTTGTCCGTGTAGCTATGTGATATTGTCAACGTGCAAAATTCATTCTCAGCTACTGAAGATAATAATATAAAAGCAGATTTGCTATTTTTTTTTAATTCTTATGTTGCGTTTATGTTCACACAATGTAGAAATAATGGTTGTATTTCTTAACAACAGCCATTATTTTTGAAACAGCGGCTGCTATTTTTACACAGTGTGAACGTAGCCTTAGACAGTATAGACTAGACATTATAACAATACACCACATGGATCACAGTGGCTCCTGCTGTTCGGCTTACTTTATCCCAAAATTGTTAGCCAAAATATGCCCCTTTTTTTAATATTTTTCAAAATTTGCACCAGTCTACACTCACCTCTGCCTCATACTTGTGTCCATCGACGGTGTGCTCAGAGCCCTGTCCATCACAGGATCCCCAGTGAAAGTGGAACTGCTTCAGCCTGTAGGTTCCTTCCAGAGCTCCACCTTTAAGCACTGTAATTCCAGAACAAACAAGACCTCAGTGCTGACACTTAAAGTGATACTGTCATCCCCTTAGGGTCCTATTCCACGGGCTGATGGGGGCCTGATTAATAATGTAAACGAGCGCCGATCTGCTAGATCGGCGCTCATTTATTGGGCCTATTACATGGCCCGATAATCGTTTAGCGAGGGCTGCAGGGACATTGTTACCGATGTCCTTGCAGCCCTTGTTTAAACACCATACATTACTGAAGCATGTTGCAGGTCTTCTGCGCTCCTTCTTCCTCCCGATCTCGCATGCAGCAGCAGCTTCGGTGCGGCCTGTCTAATGGTCCCGGCCATTGATTGGCTGAGCGGTCTGTCAGCTCAGACAGGTCGCACCGAAGCTGCTGCTGCGCGCGGGACCGGGAGGAAGAAGGAGCGCAGGAGAAGACCTGCAACATGCTTCGGTAATGTATGGTGCTTGAGAAATCGTCGGTCGCCCGTCGCACATCACTATTCCATGCAGGGATGCGCGGTCGGTGCTTGATGATTTTAGGTTTGATGATTTGGCCCATTCCATGGAATAGGACCCTTACTCTATGTGCGGTGGACAGTGTCACCTAGGCGGGGTTTTACAGCAGTTCGGTCCCCTGTCTCCAGGGTACAGTATCACTTTAAGAGGCTGTTGAACCATTAAAACTCTGCTTAAAGTTTTATGTTGTCAATCCTAGCGAACTAGTATATATATAAAAATTAACTTTTAACGAATGCTTTAAAATACTATTTAATGAATTAAAGAAAAGTGCAAATTTAAAATATCATCACATAGGGTATGAATACAGTATCACTTACCAATGTAGCATTACTTCATGCCATGCTGGTATAACTATAGTATTATTATTGGTAATTCCAAAAATCTGTGACGCTTGAAAAAGATGGCGGGAGGCCATTGAAATGTCGCGTCTGCATATGCCGCATTACTTTAACATGTTTGGATTGTTTTTCTTGATGGAATAAACCACTGCAGACTATTTTACAAAGATTTATCGGCCCATGATCAGGGCAATCTGCTGGCACCAAATTCTAAGAATTTTGAGTAGTGCTGCTCAATTATCGATATTGTAGATAGATAGATAGACAGATAGACAGACAGACAGACAGACAGACAGATAGATAGATAGATAGATAGATAGATAGATAGATAGATAGATAGATAGATAGATAGATAGATAGCAAACAAAAATTCCCACGGCACTCGGCGAGGTAGGGCCGCCAGCCAAAACACTGGGGTCCAGGGTGTAACGGTATAGCAATCCAATGAAGGTAGCACACCCGAATGTGAATAACGGTGATTTATTTAAAGCTCGTGCAACAACAGCTGTTGTTGCACGAGCTTTAAATAAATCACCGTTATTCACATTCGGGTGTGCTACCTTCATTGGATTGCTAGATAGATAGATACTATAGCTAGACAGACAGACAGACAGACAGACAGACAGATAGATAGATAGATAGATAGATAGGAGATAAAACGATGATCCGCAGCACACCAATTCAGTGAGAAAAGCGTAGTGATTTATTCCAATTCAAAATATTCACAAAGCAAAGCACGACGTTTCAGTGGGGTAATCGCCATTTTCAAGTGCAGTAAAGTGAACTCAATAGCTCGTTTAAATATTCAAACATTTAATATTTAAATGAGCTATTGAGTTCACTTTACTGCACTTGAAAATGGCGTAAATATTTTGAATTGGAATAAATCACTACGCTTTTCTCACTGAATTGGTGTGCTGCGGATCATCATTTTCTCTAACTATCGAGGCTCCTGGTAGTTACTTGTAGTGCCACTCATCTTCTTAACCTAGATAGATACTATGATAGTGATAATGGATAGATAGATACTTTCACAGATCAATAAGTGATGACTGGTAATAGGTGCACAACATCACAAAGAGATATCACTAGAATGTTTACTGGTTATAGGGTAGAAAAGTTGGGGCACAGTACTCTATATAATATAAATGACACCACAATTCACCAAGTATGAGCAATGCAAACCTTTTCTAAGCTTATTGTCCCTGTAATGCTATCCCCACGAGGTATCTCCCAGGTAATAAGTCGATTTCGAGAAAACTACCTACCTGGTTTGTCTTCAGAATCTTCATACTCCACATTGAAGGTATGACCAGTATTCAGAATGAGTTTGGCAGTGGATGGGTCATAGTTGATACTCAAAGGTTTAAGCGCTGGGTCGTATTTCGTCTGACTTGTCTTAATATCTATAGGTGACTGAAAATCCTCCAGAGCATTTGGAAAGGACTTGTGCCATTTGTCAGGTCCTATTAGAAAAAGAACAGCAAATTGTAGAATTATTGATATGTAATTTTTTTTTATACATTGTAACATATTGTAAGAATGCCATCTCTATTTATATTAAATCCCCTGCACTCTTCATATGGCCATCTACACTGCAACCAATAACTGTAAGTACTGACAAGGTGTTTCACAGTCAAAATTCTATGAAAATGCTGCAATGTTGCAAAATGTTTCTAAGTTTGGGCTATGTCCCCTTATTTTGGCCATTTCTTATTGTGCCAGTGTTTTTTTTTTTTTTTTACTTCTGTTATTTTGGCACCAGAACGCATCTGTTTTATGCAAATAACATAGTTTGAGTAAAATGGACGCGTTTTCTTGCCAAAATGACGTCTGTCTATAGAAAGGCCTTGAAGTGGCCGGAATAAGATGTTATGTGGACATAGCCTTAATCTGTTGCTTTTAAAAAGATAATATTGAATTTGCAGTAGGCCTGTGTGGATTATATCTGGTGAGACAGGACAACTGACCACGATGTATGGATCTTTTACTGATCATGACATTCCGAGAATCCTGCTCCTAGTCATTGCCATACTGATACTACTGCCAGTCCCTTTGTGACCTAAGGAACAGTACAAATTTTTATTTAAAAAGACTGATGTGCCCATGATTATATAATAGATATTTAGAGTGATCTGTGACTCCGGGCAGCTATTGGTCATCGTGACTATCTTTATAGTTCATTGAATTTGTTACCCTACTGTAGCAATCTTTGACCTGAATTTATAATAGTTGTAATACCGCATGACACACCTGTGCCAATGCCTTGGATGGTCAGAGTGGTTTTCTTGGTTCAAGGGGCTCTCCATAATAGAAAACAGGTGGTTTAATTATATTTCCATTCTACAGATATCAAGCAAAATCATCAGTGTAAGGGTAGGTTCACACTACGGAATGGCAATTCCATTGCTCGTACCCATTCACTGCAGCGCGCATATCCGCCGGCTCCATAGACACCATTCTATGGCTGGGCGGATTCCGATGTCCGCTGAAAGAATAGATATGTCTGTTCTTTTGGCAGAATGCGGAATCCGCCAGCCCATAGAATGGTGTCTTATCCATGCGGATTCCATAGTCTGAACCTACTCTGACTCACTAACTCATCCTACTGCAGCAATTTCTGTTTGCTTTCCCTCCTGGTCTAATGGCTCATTTGTCTTATTCTAACAGTTATAATAATCATTTCTTTTTATATTTATAGATAAATACAGCGCTGACATATTCTTCATCTCTTTTCATATATACGTTGTCATCAAAACTCCTCATTAACCAATCTGTCAATACAACAAACATGGGGGGAATAGACAATATCCATGCAGATGTTGCCCTGCTTGCATTTGAACCTAAGACCCAGAGCTACAAAGCAATAATGCTGCCCACGGACTGGTAGTTGTGTGTTAAATCCTGGTTGCATAAAGCTAATAGTGAAGCTACTTGCGGCTCATTACTACTGATCTGGTGCCTTGAATATACAGTGCAAAAAAATGTAGAATAACTTTAAAAAATAAAATAAAATAAATTCTTGCAGATTTTGCCTTTTTTATTGAAATCATTGGGGGAAACCTGCAACTAATGTGAAGCCTATCCACAATATAAACTGACATGTTAAGGACATTAATTCAGCACTGCAGCTCAGTTTCTGGCAGAATCCAAAGGGACATTTTGTCTCCCATTGTTGGTACCCCATACTGACTCAACAGTGTATGCCGAAGAAAAATTCCTGGGCTCACTCAGATAACCTATCACTGAGATAACATATCACAGAACTATATCTCGAAGGGGTCTTAAACCTATTCAAACCTATTCAAAGAGTGCAGCCTGCTCCAAGCTATCCTGTCTGGCCCAATCAATTGTCATAGCCCAGTGCCAGAGCCCCATGAGCCCTCTGTGAACCTTTCCTCTAAGCTTCCACATAAGGGCTACCATCTCACCCCAACAATGGCCTGTTGCCAGCTGGTGGTAGATACCCACTTATGTTTGCCCCGCTCAAAAGTGCAGTTTGGTGCTCCTGTTGAGCTGCCTCCTGTGCATTGGGCTGGGACTCAGACACTCCAGTAGATGGTGCACCCTTGTTAGTCTGGGCAACCCAAGGGTACGTTCCTTTTCCTCACCCTTCCTGGCTGCCGTCCCAAATCAATGACATCAGCTTTTCTATCAGAGCTTTGTCTCTCTACTGCCTCTATTTTACAGAATTTGTGACCCACTGATGTCTCCACACTCATAACCCTCATGCATCTCAGCCTACATCACCGTGGTGCTCTTCATCAATTGCTTCAAGATGATCAGGACAGCTTCAGAGTTCTTATAGAGTTCCTACATCAGTGGGTATAAGCAATTTATAATTAGAGATGAGCGAACCTGGAGCATGCTCGAGTCGATCCGAACCCGAGCGTTCGGCATTTGATTAGCAGTGGCTGCTGAAGTTGGATAAAGCCCTAAGGCTATGTGGAAATCATGGATATAGTCATTGGCTGTATCCATGTTTTCCAGACAACCTTAGAGCTTTATCCAAGTTCAGCAGCCACCACTAATCAAATGCCGAACGTTCGGGTTCGGATCGACTCGAACCCGAACCCTGTTCACTCATCTCTATTTATAATATATTATGTATATTTTGATACATTGATATATTGATATCAAGCAGAATCATTGGTGTAGTTCACAGAATTTTCTTCACTTATTCTACCTTTGCTTTCTCTCCTGATCTGAATGTACAATCATTTAATACCTTAACAGATAGTATTGTATATGCCTCAGCACATAGAGGATAATAGGTGATTTTAATACCATGACTGATGTGAATATATTTTCATACTACAGATCATCCAAGATTAGCAAAAGGCGGCACTCCACAGTTGTAGTAAAAAGCAGTCTTGTTTATTCACCACCCATGGCATGATGGCATGATAAACAAGCCTGTTTTTCACTACGACTCTGGAGTGCCGCCTTTTGCTTATCTTGGATGATCTTAAGTGGAACCTAAGTCCGATTACCCAGCGGTTGGTGCACCCCCCTGCTAGAAGCAGAAGATAGCTTACACGCAGTGCCGCTCACACATTCTTACTATTTTCCATACTACAGATATCCTGCAGAATCACCAGTGTAACTCTCTGAATTCTGGTGACTCATCCAACTGCAGCAACTTCTGTTTCCTTTCTCTCCTAATCTGATGTTAGAATAGTTTTAATATGAAGGCTAAAAACTTTAACTAAAATGTTGAACTTGAGTTGATAAACATCCAGAGATGGAACGTTATGTTCAGAGTTCAGCACTGCTGCTATCCGACACCTACTGACACATATCAGCCTCATGGATAGCACACCTGCCCTAGAGAACTTTCTACATGCATAATTTGTGCTTTCAAAAATATGCATAGAATGGAATACAAATAGAAATGGATTCACAGCTGCCAGGAGCCAAGAGTTATGATCCCTTGTCAGACTAGCCCAAAGAAGTAAGAATCGGGACTCCAAAAATCTGTACACAGTGGTTGTTTATTCACCCATATGTCCCATGCAATGTTTCAACCTTTAAGGCTACTGCGTATGAGTCTGTCCGTAGTTCTTACGCTGCCGTACATGTGCAGCTGAAACTACGGGCGTCGGAAAAATCGACATGCGGCCGGATGCGTACGAACCGCGAACATACGCCCGTAGTACAGTTATGCTTCCCTAGCTTTTTTCGAAGCGATCTGAAACAGGTCATTTACTTGGAAATCTTCGCCCAGCCCAATAAAACACACAGAACCTTTTGGATCGAAAAATCACGTTCAGTTTGGCTGAAATAAGTACTTTGTACGGGACCGCATGGAAATCCACAGCCGTGAGTTAGAACATTTCCGTCCTCAAACAATGGTCTTGTTCATTTTTCCCGGCGCCGTATACGATCCGGCCGTAGTCTCATGAGTAGTGTGCACTGTGCGGGTGTATATCGTATACTTTCAAGCGAACGCATCAACCTCAAAACTACGTGCGTATATACGCGGTTCGCACTACGACCGGAAAGATACGTAGTGTGAACATAGCCTAAATGTGGTGATTTTCAAGAAGCAACATGCGTGTGTACACAAGTGTATATAAGCCACAAATCATTATGTCTTTTGGTCCTGACCTAAAATCATTGGCCGCCCACCGCGCATCGCTACTAGCGATACGTGGCTGATGGCTGGCGATGTGTAAAGAACATAAACTGGCATATATAACCTCTCCATGCTCCGAGTGTTCTTCTGCCCTCTGCTTGCCTCCTGGAGCCACCACTGCAGCTTCAGGGCAGACCTCTAAACTGACAGGCCGCCCAGCCAATCACTGCCTGCTGTGGTCCTGGCCAGTGATTGGCTAAATGGCCTGTCATTTCAGATACCCGCTCTGAAGCTGCAGTGGTGGCTCCAAGAAGTAAGCAGAGGGCAGAAGACAGGTAATGTATACAGTTTAAGAGCAAGGGCTGCATGTCACCGTTAACGATGTCTGTGCAGCCCTTTTTTTAACAATTATCGAGTCATGTAAAAGGCTCAGTAAATGATCACTAGCTTACAGGAGGCATTGGGCCATCTAATACGACCCTTAGATCATAAACCAATCTCATCTTTACGGTTTCATTTGTCGCTGTCATTAAAAAAAAAACAGACAGAGACATGTCAGAAGTTTTGATCTGTCAGGGTCTCAGTGCTGGGACCCTCAATGATCATTAGAACAAGCAGTGAGAAGTGCTTGGCTCTGTGCATCACTTCTCTGGTCGTTGTGATCTCCATCCATTTCCACTAGAGGGGGCTCCTTAGATTTATAATAGAGCTCATCTAGTGCAACTGGATGGAGATTACAGCAAAACGGGCTGAATCACCCAGCCATGCTTTTCTCCTTCCCCAATCTAAAGATTGCATGTGTGTGAGGGGGTTGTCTCAGGACTCAGACCCCGACCAACCAAACTTTTCATACCGTATAAGGCGACTTGGCATATAAGACGACCTCTGACCTTTAAGAAGATTGTCAGAGGTTCGCCTTAGGAGTGTGTGACCTGTGTGGTCACCCCATCAATCAAAAGGGGGCGCCAGCACAATGCGACCTTGGTCAAGTGCCGGGGCTGCCACCAGGTGCTGTGCCGACCCCTAAACTATAAGCATGTCTAAGGATTCTAATAAATCTTCTCCACACCCTCTCTCCAAGAGCTGCTTAAATATTGGTTGATCCACCGCTGGTGTGAACTTTATTCAACTATAAAAGCTATTGAAACCTTTTAGCTTCAGAACCACCTTCTATATACATAAATGGATTAAGGTGCAACCTGATCCTTCCCCATGGGGCCTGGATTGTTATTTACAACCAAATGACCTTTACACGTTGGTTTGAGCTCTACATGAAACTACTGTTCAGGGATTTTTATTTTTAAGAACTGAAATCTCATCTCAAACAGGGCCGGCCTTAGGGTAGATGGTGCACCCCCTCCCAATAAAACACTCTTACCACCATACAGTGATCACATATTGCCTCCAAACTGCTCAAAACAAAACAGAAATACATCACCAATGAAACCACTAAGTAGTTAGGCTTCTCTGTGCCCCCATAGTTTTAAGGTGCCCCTACATAATAATTAGGTATGCTCTGTGCCCCAAAATAAGGGTAAGGTCTCTATACAATATAGGCCACTTTGTGCAGCTCACACATAGTGTGAGGCCCCTGTGTCCAGCCCCAATGTAGTATATAAACCACTAATGTGTTGCTTCCAGTAGTATATAGATCCCTTGTGTGCTCCCCCAGCAGTATATAGACCTTCTTGTGTGCTGCCCCAGTAGTATAAAGACGCCCTTGTGTGCTGCCCCCAGTAGTATAAAGACTCCCTTGTGTGCTGCCCCAGTAGTAAATAGACCCCCCTGCAGTATATAGACCCCCTTGTGTGCTGCCCCAGTAGTATATAGACCCCCTAATGTGCTGCCCCCAGTAGTATATAGACCCCCTAGTGTGCTGCCCCCAGTAGTTTATAGACCCCCTAGTGTGCTGCTCCCAGTAGTACCCTAGTGTGCTGCCCCCAGTATTATATATACCCCCTAATGTGCTGCCCCCAGTAGTATACAGAACCATTGTGTTCCCCCCACTAATTTAGTTATCATTATATATGTTTAGCAATTGATGAGGTTTATAGGGGGCATCCTATCAGAGTATATGGATGTCAGCTGTACATTATCTTATTATAATAAGGCAGTGATGAGATCAGAGTATATGCAGGAGCCTTTGCTCCAGAATACTATTGTCATACATTCAGGATCTATAGATGTCATAAGATCACATTGATTGGTTATTGTAGTTATTGATTATATTTATTATTTTATCTCAGGATTTGATAAGAACAACCTTATTGATCCCCCATAGAAACATATATGTACTGTATATGTATGAATCATAGCTGGGACTGATGTTAGAGAATATACAGGATATACTACTGACTCTAGGATATACTCCTGATCAAATCCTGCAATAAAAACACATGAACAATAAACACAATCAATCAGTGGGATATTATAAACTCTACAGGTCCTGTATATAGTGATGAGATGCAGGTGCATTGTGATGTCATACAGTGACATCATAGACAATAGGTGACATATAGAATGTTTGTTGGGTGTGGTCTCAGTTGCTCGCTGTCTGCTGTATTGGCTGCAGTTCGCTTCTTTTGCTCTTCCTCTCATTGGCGTTATTGCTGATAGTTTGGAATATTAATAATGGGCTGGTTTGACTTTATTGCCCTACTGGTCATGTTGTCTGGTGTGGGGGCCAGACCATTACCTGATGAAACAGGGCCGGAGCCGGAGCCGGAGACCCCCGAAAGTGAGGAGATGATGACCGGATCCTTCACAGATAAAGAAACCCAAGATCTGCTCCAACTGGGGAAGTGGGTACTTGTGGTCCTGGCCGTCCTCATATTCTACTTCTGTGTAGGTGTGCGCATCATATGTTACTTCTGGAAAAAGTACGAAGATCGGATTCTAGGAAGTAAAATACTGAACTTTAAAAAGCCAGAAGCAGATGACTGTGACGGTAAGTTGGAAATATTATGGGGGAGATTTATCAAACATGGTGTAAAGTGAAATTGGCTCAGTTGCCCCTAGCAACCAATCAGATTCCACCTTTCATTTTTCAAAGAGTCTGTGAGGAATGAAAGGTGGAATCTGATTGGTTGCTAGGGGCAACTGAGCCAGTTTCACTTTACACCATGTTTGATAAATCTGCCCCATTATTCACTAATTTACTTATTATTGTATATGTTTAGCTATTGATGAGGTTTATAAGGGGACGCCCTATGCAGGAGCCATTTGTCCAGAATCCTATAGCCAGATATAAAGGAAATGCAGAGTGATTGATTTTTATTTATTGATTATATATATTTTGTATTGCAGAATTGGATGAAAACAACCATACTGACCACCAAGGGAATCATCAGGATCATCAGTGATGATAGTTGGAAATGTCACCATCATGCATCTATATATCTATTATATTTGTGATCACCGATCAATAAAAAAGTATATTTATATCAGATTACGCATTGTTTTTTTTGTTTTTTTTACTATGAAGATGGCAGCAACACAGATCACAGATCATCTTTACTGTGATAAGCAACAAAATGATTTTAATGAAGACATCTGTATTACATGAGGCATAAGTGTGTATATAGAGGGTAACGACCAAAGATACATAGGGGGTTATGTGTGGGATACCAAAGATACGTGGGGTATAGACCCATAGGGCGAATTATCAAACATGGTATAAAGTGAAACTGGCGCAGTTGCCCATAGCAACCAAACAGATTCCACCTTTAATTTTCCAAAGTGTCTGTGAGGAATGAAAGGTGGAATCTGATTGGTTGCTAGGGGCAACTGAGCCAGTGTCACTTTACACCATGTTTGATAAATCTCCCCCATAGTGTGCTGCCCTTAGTAGTATATAGACACCTTGGGGGATATTTATTAAAAGGCGAAAATGCCTGTTTTAGGCGCAGATGGGCTGATCGGTGTAAAAATGTTCACAAACAGTCTATTTGCGAACACTTTTTCGCATCGGGCCCATCTGCGCCACCTTCACCAGTTGGGGCGTTAGGGGGGTGCGGCAGTACGCAGAGGGGACGCAGCCTCTGTGTGCGCCGCATTTATGATACTGAAATCTACACCAGCTCTGAGCTGGCGTAGGCTTAAAAATATTTGCATGGACGAGCTCCGTGCGCACAGGATTTATGTAGAGGCAATGCGCCTCTGCATAAATCCCCTGAGCTCTGGAGCTGCGGGGACATTTGTAAACCCAGCGTAAAAGACGCTGGACTTAATAAATGTCCCCCCATGTGTGCTTACCCCAGTAGTATATAGACCCCATGTGTACTGCCTCCAGTAGTATATAGACCCCTAGTATGCTGCCCCCAGTAGTATACAGAACCCTTGTGTGCTGTCCCCAGTAGTATTTAGACCCCTAGTGTGCTGCCCTCTGTAGTATATAGACCCCTAGTGTGTTGCCTTCAATAGTATTTAGATCTCTTGTTTTCTGTCCCTTAGTAGTATATAGACCCCTTGTATGCTGCCCCCAGTAGTAGGGTATCCTGCCAGCACGCACAGGGTTTATGTAGAGGCGTCCACCTCTACATAAATCTCCGTAGTGCCGGAGCTGCAAGGACATTTTTAGGTCCGGCGCAGAAAACGCCAGACTTAATAATGTCCCCCTCAGTGTGCTGCCACCAGTAGTATATAGACCTCCTTGTGTGCTGCCCCCAGTAGTATATAGACCCCCTTGTGCGCTGCCCCAGTAGTATATAGACCCCTTGTGTGTTAGCACCCTTCCTATATCCCCCTGACTATAAAATAATTTATAGTCACCTGATTTCCACGTGTCTCTTCTTCTTTAAAAGCGGAGGTCGAGTGACATCACTCAAGCACTGGGACACCAGGGAGACAGCCGCCTCTTGTGTCCGGAGCAAACCCTGATCTCAAAATGTTTCAAACTTGGAGGTTAATTAAAGTCATCGGACTGTGATCAGCTGACAGTATCTGTCTATACACTGAGGGTCTGCGATATTCTGAATTATATCGAGGCGAATAATATGTGTAGTTGCACACACATGTATCTGCCAACAGTGGCCACTAGGTGGCAGTACCATCCTGATGATGTGCTAGCGCAGCACTTTATCCTCAGGCAGGCACAGTGTTGGTGCACAGTATTATTATGTTTGGGAAATTGTTAAAGTCACCTTTTCCAAATGAATTGACAGCAACTTTTTTCTCATTCAATCTAAATGCTATATGTCAGCCTAGGAGGAATACCATATGTATTATTATTATTATTATTATTATTATTATTAAAGTGCCCATGATTCCAGAGCTCTATGCAATAAAGTGATAAGGGTTAACAAACAATACAGAATCAAAACATAAATTACTTGAATAAGGTATACAGCAGACCGGTACATAAGGATAATATGTATTTCCAGATATGACAGCTGCAGTCTTCTAAATGAGTTCACACAGCAAAGTAGTGCTGTATAAAACACTGGTACACCACCGCCAACATGTTTCACCAGCATTGTTAAATGCGCAAATTGTTAAAAATGCGCAAATTGTTAAAAAGAGGTCACTACTGGCCCTTTAGGATGCCTGTTTTCAATTTCTATGGAAAGTTTGACACATCCTTATGCTATGTTCACACACCATGTTGAGCCTCATTTTATGGGTAATTTTATGGGTAAAATTGCTATATATATATATATATATATTTGCTTGGGACCCATTTTCATTAATTTTTATGGCCATTTTTTTCCAAGCCTATTTGGAGCCAACACTATAAAAAATGGCTATTGTAATTTGGGTAATTTAGAACCAAAATATGAATAAAAACTGCTATTGTGGCCATAAACAGACAGTGAACAGGAATATACACTATGGGGGACATTTATCAATGGAAAAAGTTCTATTTTATAGCATAAAATGGCCTCATGCGAATAAATTTATTCGCAAATGGACGTTTTGCGAATAAATATTTGCATCTGGCCATTTTACGCCAGCTTCGCCGAGGGCGTGTGGTGGGGGACAGAACATGGGCGCGGACTCTGGGTCCGCTTTATTCATCATTTTTCTTGCTGAAAAATGATAAGGAAAAATTTATGTAGAGAAGAACTGCCTCTACATAAATCACGCACGCACCAGTGTGTGCGCCGAGGAAACCTACGCCAGCTCAGAGCTGGCATAAGTTTCCAGGGCGCACACACTGGTGCGTGTGGGATTTATGTAGAGGCAGTGCTTCTCTACATAAATCTCCATACTGTCGGCGCTGCGGGGATATTTTTATGCCCGGCGCAGAAAAGGCCGGACTTAATAAATGCCCCCCATATGTTACAGTTGTAAAATGAATACATATGTGAAAGAATAGCTGCTTTAGTACTTAAATAAATAAATAAATAGTACAGCTCAAAATGTAGCGCAAAAAATTATGTGGGAACATAATTTTAGAAATCTTGCCCCATTTCCTGTGCATAAAAATTTAACTCTTCTAATAAAAAAATGGCTGCAGAGCAATAAAATGAATTGTGACGTGCAATGCTAAATTATCACCAGCAGGTGTCAACGTTGAGTCAACAACCAGTAAGGAAATACCTCGTAAACGTATATCAATTCTACAAGTTCACCAGCAGAGGGCAGCGTAATACTAGCTATGTAAGGTAATCCTATCCTAATTAAAAATCCAGATCACACAAACGCAGCTCCTCGTCTGAGAAGGACAAGGTCAATGTATGATTTATTACAATGCAAGCGCTTAGGTATTATTTTTGGATCCTGCAGCGGTGTGGGAGGCAAGGTAGGTGCATGAGAGAAGCTGGGTCGCCTAGGGGCAAAAGAGGGGGGCAAGAGGGGGGCAGGCATGTCTTCTGGCTTCAGTGCCATGCAGAACAAGTGTCTGGAAGATTTGGGATTACTAATGTGATCTGATGTTGCACGTACGCCTGCTATGTGATGGATGCTGAGAGGAGGGACTGCAGGTTGTAAAGACTATAGGATGAAGCATGATCTATCAGATGCCATTGCTGTGTTAATTCTAGTGCCTCAATGGCTTGCAAAGGATACAGCACCCAGCTGGCATGCTGCTGCCTGGCACATTGCTCTGGATTCCTACAAGTCCCTTAAGGAGAGGACAGGGGCTTCTTCATCTTCATGGGAACTCCTTAAGGTAGAGCCTGTCTTCATCTACTTCTGGGAAGGGTAATGTATGGGATAGGATGGCATTCACCAGGGAAATATAGGAAATCTATGGCTGTGAGGATGGGATACTGCCAGGTGATTATAGATGAGGATTTTTATCAATGAAATGTTATGTACTTGTACTGTAGCTGTATACTATTATGTTATGTACTGGTATTGTAGCTGTATACTATTATGTTATGTACTGGTACTATAGCTGTATACTATTATGTTATGTACTGGTATTGTAGCTGTATACTATTATGTTATGTACTGGTATTATAGCTCTATACTATTATGTTCTGTACTGGTATTATAGCTGTATACTATTATGTTATGTACTGGTATTGTAGCTGTATACTCTTATATTGTTGTTGTAGCATAGTGTTTGCATTGCCACTATGTCCTCCAGTAGTATAGAGGCTTGTTTACACTATAAAGTTATAGGAGAGTGTATAGTGTTTGCTTACGTGCCCTTTTATTTTCACAACTTTTGCTGTAAGTGTGTATTACCTACACGCGTATGTGGTGTATACTATATCCTATTAAGGACGGAGCAGATGCATACCAGCCAGGTCTGGAGACGACTTGTTACCGGCAGAGCTGTGGGTGTATTTATTATGTGTATCATCTGTATACAGAAGGACGTAGAGATGGTGAATGGGAGGAGTACAGGACATGGTCACTAGAGTATAAGTCATAAGGAAGGTGGGGGTAATTATTTTTTTTTTTTAACTCTCCGCCCTAAAACAGGCTGATCTCTGAGAGCCAACCCCACCTGCTGAGTTGTGAGTGCGATGGAGCTGGTGGGACCCTATAAAGCCCCACAAGAAATAGCCTGGTGGCTGACACTCACTCACTGGCAACCAGCTAAGGAACTTGTCCAGCAGGAGGAGCCGCTGAGAGCAGAAGAGAATGGCACATGCATGGGGATATGGTCCTGACAATGGTGAGTGATGGGGACAAGTGTCCTTCCACTTGACACCTAGGTACTTAGAATGACACTTATGAGAAGAGGTCATCCTATGCATTTATCTATATAGCCAATAAATCATTAAGTCTTTCCCCACATATAAGGTTTGGGTCAAGTGGTCTGGACTTTTTTTTTTTTTTTAGATTAACATGGAGGACGTCTATTTTTGAATTCTAGGTCTTCTCAGTATCATTTTTCATGGTCGTCCTATCACCATAAATAGCGTGGCCTGCGTTCTTCATTGCCTTTTTATTAACATGGAGAGTTCCCCTTAGGCTGCTGCAGTCGGGATCCACATTATACTAATTGCATTGGAAGTGTTTTACTATACGAATCATTCATCTGACTCTATGGATTTCCCCAACACTTAATGATAGGTCTTAGACTTCTCTATAGTCTCATTACTCTATAGCTCAAACTGCTCGGTTCCCTTTACAGAACTTACAGAAACAAACCAGCTATTTGCTTGTGGTTTGGGGATTTTTCTATGTGTTACCTTGAGTCATCATAGTGTCTGCTCAGATCTCCTGCTCTACATCTTCTCCCCAGGATGACCTTGAAATGACAAGATTGCTAGAATTAGGATAATCTGTAATATATATAGCATTTCCTCCTACAGCCTCTTCATTCTGACCTATTCTGGGGTAATTGTCGGCTTGTGAGGATGTCATCGTCACGTAGGGTTTCCTGAGTACAGTCACAAAGTGGAAACTGTCTCCTGAATGGGTTAATGTCGTGTATGGATAAGTCCAGGCAGGGCTCCTGCAAATTCAATATTAACTTTTTAGAAGCTACTGATTAAACTTTTAAACATTTTGCAACATTGTAGCATTTTCACGGAATTTTGACCTTGAAACACCTTGTCAGCATTTACAGTTATTTACAGTTTCAATGTAAGGATGGCTATATATATATATATATATATATATATATATATTTTTTTTTTTTTTTAATTATTATTAGTATACATATGTATGTATATTAGTTACATTATGGTTACACACACATATATTTATACATATTTATATATAATAGTTATAATATAGTGATAGATAGATAGATAGATAGATAGATAGATAGATGCAAAAAGTATTGCAAGCAACATAGCTTGGAGCTCAAACGTCTTGTGGGTGCCGGCTGGATGATCCTGACCTTGGATCCTTTGACCTTAGATAGATAGATAGATATATAGGAGATAGATAGATAGATAGATAGATAGATAGATAGGAGATAGATAGATAGATAGATATTAGATAGATAGATAGATAGGAGATAGATAGATAGATAGATAGATAGATAGATAGATAGATAGATAGATAGATAGGAGATAGATAGATAGATAGATAGATAGATAGATAGATAGATAGGAGATAGATAGATAGATAGATAGATAGGAGATAGATAGATAGGAGATAGATAGATAGATAGATAGATAGATAGATAGGAGATAGATAGATAGGAGATAGATGGATAGAGATAGATAGATAGATAGATAGATAGATAGATAGATAGATAGATAGATAGGAGATAGATAGATAGATAGAGAGATAGATAGATAGATAGGTAGGAGATAGATAGATAGGAGATAGATGGATAGAGATAGATAGATAGATAGATAGATATGTGTGTGTGTGTTACACCGTATCCTTTAACATAAATATTTTCTAATCGCACCATGTGTTGTTTTCCTTTTCCCAGGACCTAACACATGGCATCACTCCTTTCCAATTGCTCTGGAGGATCACCAGTCTCCTATAGACATCCATACAAGCCATGCCAAATACGACCCAGCACTTAAACCCTTGAGTATTAGCTATGACCCATCCACTGCGAAACTCATCCTGAATAATGGCCATGCCTTCAATGTGGAGTTTGAAGATTCTGAAGACAAATCAGGTCGGTTTTTTTCCCCTAGAATCTATTTATTACCTGTGTGATACCTCTGGGGCAATAACATTACAGGGACAGTAAACTTGGCAGAAAGACTGCAGTGTAAGGAGTTGTGTTCTCATTGCTCATAGTGGGTGACTTGTGGTGTCATCCGTATTATATAGAATATTGCTTTCTAATCATTCATTCATTCATTTATTCATTCTAGTCATACCTCCTTGTATTGCTGTTTTCCCACTATATTATGCTATATTTCCAGGCTATAGGCTCCAGCAGCTGGGACCACCATATATCCTCAGATCCGCAGTGTTATATAAGATACTTAGGTGCTGCAGCTCATTAATAATTTTGTGCATAGGACTGCAGCCCAGCCCCATATACTTGCCCTCCATTCACACAGAAAAGTGTCACTGTCGTTTTTTTTTTTTTTGCACAAATCAATAGTCTAGGAAATTTTAGAAACTTTGTAATTGGGTTAATTAGGCAAATATGCCATTATCTGCATTCAAACAGACTTTTCCCAGGTCCCACCCTTCCTCCTCTCTCTCATTCACTGCTCATTATCAGGACATCTCGACTCTTTTACATCAGACGAGCCCTGTGTAACCTATGGAGAGGGGAGGGGGGAGGAGCGAGGAGGGAGATTAGTTGGCAGCAGAGAGCAGAGAACAAAGGATTACACGGTGGGACCTGTGTGAAAGCCGATATTCAGAGGTCAGAGAGGTTAGTGCTGACTTCAGAGGAGATAGCCCGGTGATGTAACTGTAAATTAACTCTTTGTTTTCCTGTTTTGGTGCTTCATCTCCCTCCACACCTCTCCTCTCCATAGACAACAATGAAGACAGGGGGGAGAGCTTCAAACTGCTTTTTCATGATAAAAATGCTTTTTTTTCCCGGCTAATAAACCCAATTATAAAGTTTCTTAAAATCGCCTGTACTATTGATTTCTGCAAAAAAATAAATAAATAAAAAATAAACGACAGTGACACTTTAAAGGACTGGTTCACCTTTCTTTAAGACCAGCACCGACCATAATGTTCTTGTGTATCTTAGAAATCTACCATCATATCAGATTACAGGAAAACACCTGTATTGTATTATAGTAAGAGAATGTTATTCTGTCTATAACAATAGCATTGTAGTGATCGACCAATAACTAAAAATGTCTATAAGCAAATCCCATAGGACACATACGTACTCTATGCGCATTCTGCTCAGTTGTGAATGGCAACATAATCTCCCTGGTTGGGCGCCTTGTACACCAGCCACACTATACCTGCAGTGACTACAGGTGCGCACATTTCAAGGTTACTGCTGTCTTATCTGCAATAGATATGTTGTGTACACACGGCTTATAAATGCTCAGGCAGCTACTGTAATACTAGCGGAAACTTACAGTTCTTAATCCAGAGAGGTAAGAGATTTATATCAAGTGTCAATGTTCATGCAGAAAACAATAAAAACATTCATGAATGATAATTATTAGTCTTCAGAGTGTAATGCGTCTTCTAGCAATAGTCGTCATAAGCCCCGGCCATTGTATCCACCTGACCGAAGCATTGCAGTAGTCAGATTGGTCATTCTCTCCCATTCTGGTCTGTATGCTTGATACTACTGGATATGTATCTCCTTAGTGTTTATTACTCTGTGTAGTTTGTGTGTTTATTGGCCATTACATCACTTAAACATTTAGAATATTTGACATCTAGATGTAACAGAGCTAAGCTGGTCATGTATAGGAGAAATGAGTATCTTAATTCAGCAGAATGAGGCCTGGAAAGAAGCAGAAAGAGTTAAAGTATCTGTCTATCTATCTATCTATCTATCTATCTATCTCCTATCTATCTATCTATCTATCTATCTCCTATCTATCTATCTATCTATCTATCTATCTATCTCCTATCTATCTACCTATCTATCTATCTATCTATCTATCTCCTATCTATCTATCTATCTATCTATCTATCTCCTATCTATCTATCTATCTATCTATCTATCTATCTATCTCCTATCTATCTATCTATCTATCTATCTATCTCCTATCTATCTATCTATCTATCTATCTATCTATCTATCTATCTATTATCTATCTGTCTATCTATCTATGTCTATCTATCTATTATCTATCTATCTATCTATCTATCTATCTATTATCTATCTCTCTATCTGTCTATCTATTATCTATCTGTCTATCTATCTATGTCTATCTATCTATTATCTATCTATCTATCTATCTATCTATCTATCTATCTATCTATCTCCTATCTATCTATCTATCTATCTATCTATCTATCTATCTATCTATCTATTATCTATCTGTCTATCTATCTATGTCTATCTATCTATTATCTATCTATCTATCTATCTATCTATCTATCTATCTATCTATCTATTATCTATCTCTCTATCTGTCTATCTATTATCTATCTGTCTATCTATCTATGTCTATCTATCTATTATCTATCTATCTATCTATCTATCTATCTATCTATCTATCTATCTATCTCTCTATCTATCCATCATATCTCTTCTTTGTCTCCCCTCTTTTCTCTGTATCTCTCTTCTCTCCTTTCACTACCCTTTTTCTATCCTTACATTTTCTCTTCTCTCTTTCTCTCTATTTCTCTGTCTCTTTCTCTCTCTCTTCTCCTCTTTTTGTTCTCTCTCTTTTTTCCTCTCTCTTCTCTTTTTCTTTTCTCTCTCTCTTCTCTTTTTCTTCTCTCTTTCTCTGTCTTCTTTTTTTCTTCTCTCCTCTTCTCCCTCTTCCCCTCTCTCTGTTTCTCTCACTTCTCTCTTCTCTCTCCTTTCTCTTTCCATCTCTCTCTTTCTTTTTCTCTCTCTGTTTCCCTCACATCTCTCTTTCTTCTCTCTCTCTCATCTCTCTTTCTTCTTTCTTTTCTCTCTCTCTCTCTCTGTTTCTCTCACTTCTCTCTTTCTTCTTTCTTCTTTCTCACTTCTCTCTCTCTCTCTCTCTCTCTTTCTCCCTCTCATTCCTTACATATAATAGGTATGGATTTGGTGCCATTATAGGATTTATTGACAGCCTGTATACCCAGAAGCTATGCACTGGGGCAGTCCTGAAATCCAGTTTATAAGACCATTATCTTTCACCTTGGGAGTCGCCATTTCAAGGAGATTGTAGATTTTATGGCAGGAGATATTTACTATTTGCCCAACCGTATGGCGGCATCTACATTCTCCCGTTCTCCTGGGTGCACTGTAGGTGGCTGCACGGAGTCTCTTGTAATATAGTTTTAAATAATAGAATGTGATGAAGGACTGAAAGTTGAAAGCTGAATTTAGTGCTGAGCGTGCGCTGCCATTAGTGTTCGTGCGATGCTGCTGCTTTCCTGCTAACAGCTTGCGGAGTCCCCAGATACATATGAAGAGCATGTTGGTAGCAATAAATTAGCCAGTTAATTATTGTACTCATTTAATATCCTGCGTCTGCAGGTGTTTATATAAATGGACAAGGTGTTGTATTATAGCTGCGGCTGTGCAGTCAACGCTGGAGAACTTTACCGCTAAAATTACTTGTGTACATTGCAGCATTGCAGTGAAAGCGTTGTAGGTGGAAGCCCTGTACAGGAGCCATCACAATACAACATGCAGAAGCTTAATAGTCTACAACCTTAACTCCAAGCAAAGTACAATTCTCAGCATGCCCCCAAGCCTGTACAACAGCAGGAGTCACCCAAATAATTTGATGGATAACTACATGACAATTTACATGATGCAGATGCTTAGCATAGTACAAAGAGAAAGGAAAGAGTACCTGGATTATTATAGCTGCTGATGCCATGACATGCACTGTTTATGAAATCCACAGGGAATCCTCCGTGTATTTACAGCTGATAAGACTTAGAGGGGGATTCCAGAGAGTATTATTTTCTACATAATTCTGAACAAGCTGCTGTAAAAGAAAAAAAAACAATACTCACCTTCCCTGCTCCGTTCTCACAGAGCCTGGTCCTGCTGCATTTCCTGGTGTTGGGGATGACACAAGGATTTGCCTGCTCAGTGGCCATAGCTGTGACCCACCTCAGCCAGAGATAGGACGAGCCGACAAGTCTTAGTGCTAATACCAACCCTAGCAGGAGCTATGCATGGGAGAGGTAGTGGGGAGTGGGAACGGTGAGTATAGTTTTTTTTTTCTATCTATTTAGCAGAATTATTTAGAGAAAAACTCTGAAGCAGATAACATCCACGTGCCTCAGGATTTTTCTGCATGAAAATAGATCTGCGGTGCCAGCTTTAAAATCTACAGCATATTTTCAGTTGTGGATCTTCATAGCAGATTTTACCGCATTCTGGATATTCAGGTGAATTCTTGAGTGAATCTGTATAAAAATGTGTTACCTGTAGATTTTGCTCCAGATGAGCTGCACATTTGCAGTAGAAATCTGTGGTGTGTGGACTATGGGGCGTATTACACTGCCCGATTAACACGGTAAGCGGGTGTGGATCATGCTCGCCTATTAAACGGCTAGATTATCATGCAGCAAGGGCTACATGGGTATCATTAGCGGTGTCAGTAAAGCAGTATTTTACATAGAAAGTAATAAAGATTATACTTACCTGTCCAGGATCCCCCGATGTCCTGCTCCCTGTTTCCCGCTCACCACAGACGTCATTGAATCTCTGTGCAGTGATAGACCACTCAGCCAAACACTGGCCAAAACGAGACTGTATAGCGGCCAGTGATTGGCTGAGCAGCCTGTCACTTCAGAGAAGGCTTTAGAAGCCTCAGTGGTGGCTGCGGTGAGCGGGGAACATGGAGCAGGACACTGGGGAGCCTGGACAGGTAAGTATAATCTTTATTATTTATTCTACACTGTCATCAGCCTTCAGCCGCATATCACTATTACATGTAACAATGCGCGGCCGATGATTTTTAAATGTGCTAAAATCAGCCAATGGTCGGCTCTTTGGCTGATCGTCGTCATTAATACATGGAGTGATATCTGCCCAAATCAGCCTAATTCAGCAGATTATTGGTCTGTGTAATAGGGTTCTTAGGGGCTTATAAAATGACCCAGCACCACACAGTAAATGAGTGCTGATCTCACAGATAGGCATTTGTTTACAGACCCTCGATATGGTATGAGCATCAGGGAGAGCGGGCAGCACAACAATCCCTGGATCATTAGTGTTGCCCTTTGCTGCAATCGGCCATTGGCCACACTTTACATAGGGAGACAGCTGATGATTTATTCTACGTATAAGAACAACCTGAATGGGCTGGTCACTGGTTGTGAAATTACCTTTGCAGTCATGAATCTTTGTTTAGGATAAATACTTTTATAATAGTATAAATACCCCACGATCTGTAGCCTTCCATTGTAGTTGTCTATGAGAGCATAAACAACTACAAGGGCTCCCAGTGTTCACGTCCTGCTCTCTTCCCGCTCCCCTCCTATTATATTCCTATGACTTCGCCCGATTCCTAACAAAGCCTTCTTTGTCTCTGTTTATTTAACTGTCCAGTGTGTCACTTCATGTGCATAAAATTGGTAACAAGCTGTCAGGATGAGATCCGTCAAACAAGCTAAAAACCCACATTTAATTCACTGTGATAAAATAAATACCCAACTTGTGAACCTTCTCATCCTTTATGGCTTTTGACATCTTTTATGCTTTCGCTTTCTCTCCCTTCTTCTTCTCATTCAGTTTACACAGATTCTGCATTATTCCAGTTTAACCAACAGATACACAATATAAATGTATTGTGGGAGATATGCCAGTGGATGATACTATACATTACCATGAAAGGCAATTTGATTACCATCAGTCTTTTGTTTTTACTGTTTTCACCTTAAAGTGACACTGTCACCCCCTATTTGCATTTTGACTGCTCTCCACAGGTGTATAGGGTAAATGTTACAGTTTTCATTACTTATTTTATATCAGACCTCATGGTGCTTGTTCTGGTAAAAAGTCGTTTTTATCACCTGTGGATTGGTATATGTGGGCAGGGCCTCACGGCCTATGTGCCACATCGCTCCGCCCCTAGCGTCACTTAGCTCCGCCCCATCTGTGATGTCATTGCCACATAGGCCACGCCCCTTCAGCAGCCATTGGAAGGGCCAGCCTAAAGCTCTAGGCCCCACCCCCCCTAGATTGTCCCACACCAATTGACCGTTGAGGGGCGGGGCCTATGTGGCGATGACGTCACGGATGGGGCAGGGCTAGGGGCGGAGCGATGTAGCACATAGGCTGCGAGGCCCCGTCCACATTTACCAATCCACAGGTGATAAAAACGACTTTTTTACTCGAACAAGCATCATGAGGTGTGATAACAAAAAACTGTGTGTGAGCTTTTCGCTTTGTCTCCCCCTCCTCCCCCCTCCCTTCTGAGACATCTGACATAAACAAGTCCCTATCTGCAACTTTGTAATGCCAGGAGGGATAATCACAGTGATTTCATCAGAAATTTGACCTCAGGTTACCCTCACAGCATTACAAAGAAGCTACAAAGTTACAGATACAGCCTGTCAGTGACTTGTTTACATCATCCATCTCAGAAGAGAGGGGGAGGAGGGGGATATGAAGAGAAAAGTTTACACACAGGTTTTTTTTGCATCTTAAGCAGAAAGCAGCAGCTCAGAACTGGGAGAAAGATACTGAATAGATAATGACAAGCATGGAAGGAATTGTTAGTCTCACCATGGGCAACAACGTATGAAAATGTATGTTTGAGTGGAATACTCCTTTAAATACTTTGGTTAAGTGCAGGGATGGAGAACCTTCGTTCTTCCAGCTGTTGTAAAACTGCAATTCCCATAATTTTTGAACAGCCGAAGTTTTTGTTTTGCTTGTCCAGGCATCATGGGAACTGTAGTTTTGCAACAGCTTGAGAGCCAAAGCTTCCCCATCCCTTGTTGTGCTTTGTGCATACATCGATATTTAGTTATTTCAGGAAACTATAGTTGGAAATAGTTTTTCCTACATTGATTGATCCACATGCCTTGGCTAAGTGTTGCAGTAAAGCCATCATGTCTACCTTCAGACAACTTTAAATCAAACAATAGAAAATTGGTAAAGTTGCAGGAGGAAATCTTCAATAGAGATCGATTAATCATATCTAATAGTGGATTTTTAATGCCTTGACCATAGACATGTAGTCTCTAGACTTCATCCGCCTTTTATCCAGCTTCGTCTGGATTTGTTAGATTGCATTTCATTTAAAGGGGTTGTCTGGCCACACTAACTTAACCAATTCCCCCCAGCCGCTATTCTAACAGTGCCTGTTCCTGCTCCGGGTGCCCATCTCCATACAAAGGAAATGCCCTTTTTGGGGCACTGGACCAGGCACCTTTAAAAAATGGCAGCGGGATGGGTGGTCGGTGGATGGATGGTGGTACTGTACAAGATCCACTTGTACTTTATTAGTCTTATAATTAAATTATTTGATAATAATTAACATGAACTTAATAAGAAGCACAATTGTTTGTCCAAACCCAACCATGCAGCATTTGAATACCAGTGGCTGAAGTTGGCTGCAGCCCTATGGAGTGCTGGAAAACATGGATACAACTCTACTAGTTTCCTAATGACACAAACCCTTTAGGCCAGTGCACTATATACCAAGACCAGAGTGAGAAATATCAGTCTTGATAAATTCCTGTAATAATTTGTTATTCAGTATTTTCGTGCAAAGCCAGGAGTGGGTTGAAAAATACTAATCTTTTAATTATAGTTTAAGGCTATGTTCCCACAACATCCTTTTTTAGGTGAAAAATGGCAGTTTTTTTTTTAAATATCATGATGTAGGAACATAGCCTTATGCCATATTCCCACTGCGTAAGTTTCGTAACAATCACGTCCGTTGTAACAACGACCGTGATTGCTACGGAACTTACGTAGTGGTCAATAGACAATATTGTCTTGGGTTGGTTGTCGAGGCAGCAAATCATTAGATAAAAGTTCTGCTAGTGATTTCCATATGTTCCATCAGGAGTTTAGCAATAAAGTTCTAAGCAGTCGCTTATCTTAAGGAAGCTTATAATATTATAATCTTGGTCCAATATAGAGTATTGGATATTGCATTTACCTTTTTCCTCAACAATTTTTTCTTGAAATTAGATTTATTTTTAAATATTGGTGCCAATATTGATGAGGTCTTCTCTATATTGTATATTTTATGTGCCAGACCCTATGAAAATTTTAACCCTTAAGTTCTCCCTCCAGCAGTAGTTCATAGTATGGCGCCCATATCTCTATGTCATTGTATCCCCCTGGTATTGACCATAGCAAAGAGATACTACAAAGCTCTGATGGTGTATTACATGGTTACCCATTAATTTTAATGGTGCCATGTAATACTAGTGAAGCAGGATCCAGCACATTCCAGCTACTTGAGTCGGAACGTGTCTACCAGAGAAGCCTCTTCTCAAGACGAGGACAGGTGGGACAAGCCGCCCTTTAAATAATAGAATAACCAATTTGTTTTTTTTTCCCCATTGAAACTGACTTGTAATCTAAAACTGTGCTCTTACTCATTCCCGTTCACATCTTCGCATGCAAAGTAGTGGCTTGTTTATGCCAGTTATTTATTACTCCTTGGTGCATTGCAGCGGACTGTATATCCCTGCAGACTTCAGAATATGGCCAAATTGGTTTATCCAACCAAATGGCTTTAAACTGCAGTTTTGACTGCCGGTCCTACTCATAATACAAGCCAAAAAGCCTCACTCCCCATGAACAGAAGAGGTTCTGTGCCTTCTGAATGTTGTCCAGGCTTTTATGCACACCTGGAAACTCCTTGACATTGAATCTTGCATTTCCATAACGTCTATAAAGGATTTTATTGATAACCAAAAAAAAAAGAAATCTGTCATCCATTTTCTTAAGTGGGGAAGTCTTATTGTTCCAGCACATCAAGAAAATGACATTGTATGGTTCTTTTATAATGAGATTTAACAGACCTGAACTTAAACTGCATGAGAACAACATTGTTTTACTAGAATCTAATAAATGCTTCACTGTGGGGCCTTATTGGGCAACCTAATGGTAATGGCAGAGTCAAGTTTCCTGCTGCCTAAAATGGAAAATATTAGATAAGATGTAGTGAAGTAGTGATGAGCAGGTCTTCTTCAGGACTGTTAACTCGTAGACACTGCTCATATTGGAACATATCCTATACTACATGCTCCTCTTTATCCTTGTTTCCTTACCATATCCTGTACTACATGCTCCTCTGTATCCTTGTATCCTTACCATATGCTGTACTACATGCTCCTCTGTATCCTTGTATCCTTACCATATCCCGTACTACATGCTCCTCTGTATCCTTACTATATGCTGTACTTCATGTCCCCCTGTATCCTTACCATATCCTGTACTACATGCTCCTCTGTATCCTTGTTTCCTTACTATATGCTGTACTACATGCCCTCTGTATCCTTACTATATGCTGTACTTCATGTCCCCCTGTATCCTTACCATATGCTGTGCTACATGCCCCCCTGTATCCTTACTATATGCTGTACTACATGCCCCCTGTATCCTTACTATATGCTGTGCTACATGCCCCCTGTATCCTTACTATATGCTGTACTACATGCCCCCTGTATGCTTACCATATCATGTACTACATGCCCCCCTGTATCCTTAACATATCCTGTACTACATGCCCCCCTGTATCCTTAACATATCCTCTAGTACATGCTCCCCTGTATCCTGGTTGTCAATAAATACAGATAAAAATCACTTACATCCACATATTCAGGATCATTTCCTTTTAATTGCATCGTAACCTATAGTCTTATCATTGAACACAGAGGACTGAAGATCAATAGGGTCTAATAGATTATTAATGAATCATCCCATAAGGAATAGACCCCAGTGACAAGTGAGCGGCTCCAAAGTCACCTCCAAATGGGTTTTTCTCTCCGCTGGACCTTTGATGCTCCGTTGTATTAGGAGCTATTAATGTGTCAGAGCGACATGGCTCTTCCTCTTAGAACATTTTGCAAAATACTATAAATGACGGGAGTAATTCAGTTTGCTATCTGTGAATAAATAAGACTGTGAGATATTCATGCCTGGACTCTGTGGTCTGTATGCTGAGCCTGTACTATGGTCGTGCTGTGCAAGTCAAACATATGATAGCAAACACAATATACAATAGTGATTTCAATGCGTTTTATATATATGGCCTCATTTTGGCCTCGTGCACAAGGACTTATATAAAGACTCAAAGACCTGGGAAACTGGTAAAATCCACAGATATAAATAACCTAAGATCACACTTTGTTCCTTAGGTTGGCTTCATATTATTTGGGTCTACAACTATTATTAGAACTCATAGACAGATCCATTACAATGATATATTAAAACCTGTGCAGAAAAAAAGCTGAGCAGTCACCTTTAGAAACCATACAGATTTATTCTATTACTTTCAAGAGGTGAAATAGACAAAACTGTCTATGTTCACACACACTAAAGCTATAAAATGCCTGTAAAACACGGTTTTCATGGTTAGTTCATGAGTAGAAATGACGGGGAGTTGAGCATGCTTGAGTCAGATCGTCCGGCATTTTAATACCAGTGGTTGACAAAGTTGGATGCAGCCCTAGGGAGTCCTGGAAAACATGGATACTGCCATAGACCATAGGCCGAATGTCAGGAACTCACCTGACCTGGCTCCTGCGGCGTCTTCCCCGGCCTCTGCTCCGGCGGCCGGCTCGAGAACGCGCCGGAGCTCCGCCCGCCGGAGCTCCGTGACGTCACGGAGACCCGACGGCGTCCCTAGTAACCGGGGACGCCGCGGTCTCACGTGACAGTCGGTCAGCTGGCCGGCCAGTACAGCTGATGCGGCTTCGTGCAGGCTGAGTGGCAGATCGCTCTGCCACTAGGTCTGCAGCACCGCAGCTGCAGTGATTGCTGGATCAGGAGACCGGACCAATCAGTGTCTGGTCCGGGCTCCTGGTCCAGTATAAAGTAATGTGAAAGCCAGCTGGTATTTGCTGGCTATTAGTCATTCTGATCCCAGCTCCCCTTGTCCTTCTCCTGCGTATCCCGTCCTAATCCCTTCTGCCTGACTGCTCGTGTTCTGACCTCTGCCTGACCTCCGACTATCCCTTGTGTTCCGACTTTGTACTGCGTTGCCTGTGTGGTTTGACCCGGCTTGTTCGACTATTCTTTATTGTGTTTGTCTGTCCGTGCTGTTCTGTGTTTCACTTATGCAGAGTAGGGAACGCCTTCGTGGTTGTCCGCGACCGTTTAGGGTCGGCCGAGGCAATTAGGCAGGGTCAGTGGTGGGTTCAGATTCAGGGCCCACTGTCTCTGTCCTGTCTGTTCTAGCCTATCCTGACACCGTATCTATATTTTCCAGCACTCCCTTGGGCTGCGTCCAACCAACAGCCCTATTACATGGAGTCCAATTCGGACGATTATTGCTCCGTGTTATAGAGACAATGATCCGCTCATAAAACAATTAGCGGCTGATCATTTCTTTAGATCCAAACCTAAAATCATCATCCGCTGACCACACATCGCTACATGTTATAGCAATGCGTGGCCGACGGCTAAAGATTGAATAAACTGTTCATACATTACCTGTCCACGCTCCTCTTCTTCTCTGGCCCTCTGCTTGCTTCCCGGCCCTGTGCGCTGCAGCTTCTCTGAGCTGACAGGCTGCTCAGCCAACAACTGGCCAGGATGGCCGCAGCCAGGAAGCAACCAGGGGGCAGGAAAAGACCAGGATTGTGGACAGGTAATGTATGAACAGTAAAGGGCAAGGGCTGCATGGATATTGTTAACGATGTCCGTGCAGCCCTTGCTAAATTATAATCGGCTAAATTGTAATAGGCTCAGAAATCAAGCGCCGATCTAGCAGATCGACGTTCGTTTACATTATTGATCGGCCCATCTAATAGGACCCTAAGTTAGCCACCGGTAGGGCTGGGCAATATACTGCAAAAATACCGATACCGTCTCTGGCGGTTAACCAACCTCAACTTTGCCAGGACGGTATTTGCGGTTTATCTCCCAGGCCTGCTCCCAAACCCCACGCCCGTCCCGCCCAATCCAGTCAGAGCATTCCCCCCTCATCCGCCCCATCAGATCAAGAGCATGTCCTGTCAGAGTGTGCGTTCCCCAATCACCGGTCCAGTCAGAGCACTCCTCCTTCACACCCGTCCTATCCTGTCCCATCAGAGGGTGCGGCCCCTAATCACCAGTCCCAAGAGAGCGCTCTCCCCCCACACCCGTCCTGTCCTGTCAGAGCGCGCGCCCTTCAATCACCGGTCCAGTCAGAGCACTCCTCCTTCACACCCGTCCTATCCTGTCCCATCAGAGGGTGCGGCCCCTAATCACCAGTCCCAAGAGAGCGCTCTCCTCCCACACCCGTCCTGTCCTGTCAGAGCGCGCGCCCTTCAATCACCGGTCCAGTCAGAGCACTCCTCCTTCACACCCGTCCTTTCCTGTCCCATCAGAGGGCGCGGCCCCTAATCACCAGTCCCAAGAGAGCGCTCTCCCCCCACACCCGTCCTGTCCTGTCAGAGAGCGTGTTCCCCAATCACCGGTCCAGTCAGAGCACTCCTCCCCCACACACCGGTCCTGTCCCATTAGACTGAGGCTACATGTGCAATATTGATTTAGGCCAATATCGACCAGCCCTCGCCACCGGTATTCAAATGCAGAGCGATCCAACTTGAGCATTCACGAGTCACGCTCGTGGGCTGCCCGGGTGATTGTTAGATCGTCCGGGCAGCCACTGGCAGGCGGCAGCAGTTGTTTTGTGCAATAGGGCCTTAATGGGGGGGGGGGATTTATCAAACTGGTGTAAAGTAGAATTCTCTTTGTTGCCCCTAGCAACCAATCAGATTCCACCTTTCATTTTTCAAAGAATCTGTGAGGAATTAAAAGAGGAATCTGATTGGTTGCTAGGGGCGACTGAGCCAATTTTACTTTACACCAGTTTGATAAATCTTCCCCTAAGTCCCTGACTGACAAAAACTTTTCTCTATGACATCAAGTTCTTCCTACAGACAGGTATGCTAAGAAGTTGAAGGCTTCATCCACACAGTGGGTCCACCGTGGCTCTGATAATAATAGAAGCCAAATCAGTTATAAAGGATCCATGGTGTAAAAGATACTAGGAGACCCTGATGTATCCTATATTAGCTGTCCAACAGAATAGATGTGAAACCTGGGCCTAAGGCCTAACAGTTATTGTCCTAAAAAACAACTTTTAAACTTGCAGCCCTGTGTCAAATTGGCGTGGCCTAGAATGTCTATGCCCTAGGCCTACGATCCTCTCTCTGCCCTCTTCATCACTAGGAATGCCCCCAGGCAGCATTTCTCCTATTCATCACTTGTCTGAACACTGCACATGTGTTGGATCGTTAAGGCCCATGTGTAGTGTTCAAACAATTGATGAATAGGAGAAGTCCTGTCTGGGGCATTCCTAATGGTGAAGAGGGTGGGGAGGAGGGACAGAGAGGCAGTGCAAGCCTAGGGCAAAGACACTCTAGGCCATGCCAATTTGACACAGGGCTGCAAGTTTAAAAGTTGTTTTTTAGGACAATAACTGCATCACCTGCCGAGTGGACCCCAGGACAGATCTTGGAATAAAAACAGCTATTCAAAGGAATAAGCGGTTTGGGGGGGCAGATTGTGGGTACAAAGTCGCTTTAAAAGGGTATTCCATATTTCAGTGCTTGGAAATATTTAGTAGTCCCATAGAGATTGTGTGGTGCAGTGGTCACTGTATTTAATCTCAGTGGCGGATTATAATGTGGGTGGTTTGGGCGGCCGCCCGAGGCTCTGGGGGGGCCCCATGCCGCCCACATTATTACTGTGCATGAGGTTACACAGCAGCACATCACTTTCAGGGGCCCAGTGGGCCCTTGAGTGATGTGCTGCTGTGGCGCGCTGTCCCTGGAGTCCGCGCTCCCCCCCCCCCAAATACCATGGGAACTCCCCCTCCATCGCGGCACTTAGCTCTCCTGTGGACGCTGTGGCTGTACACTGCTCCAGGTGGGTGGGACGCAGCGCAGCGTTCAGAGGAAGCTGGTGATCAGTGGCGTCGCTAGGCCTAGCCCCGTAAGTAATTTGCCGCCGCCACCCACCAGCATCGGATGGGCAGCAGCCGCGGCCTCTGACCCCTGGCCCGACCCACAACATACATTGGCCGCCTTTAGTGAGCGATACCTGTGGGCGCAGCGCCAGTGCTGTCACCTGTGCCTTGTACGCGTGCGCCACAGCCGTCCGCCATGGCGCCAAGCTCTTGCCCAGCCCAGCCTCGCTCCTGGAAGTCTTCCTGCAAGCTCCTCATTTCAATGCTTAACTATTGTCAGTCATATAGTATGAAATGCTGATGTCATAACACTAATATAATTTCATGTCCTGTAAACATGACATTAAAAAAGGAAAAAAATATTTCCGCTGTGTATCTTGAATGACGGTGTTCATTATCTCTAATGTTTTACACTTTTAGGAACAATAGCTACAATCTTGTACGTGACTGTAGACACCACAGTGGCCTATACAAACAATGAGGTGTTATCTGCAGGGACGGCCAGCCCGCTGACACCAAGGATTATTTAGTCTCTGGCTTCCCCGTCACTAGATACACACAGACAAATTTCTGCTAATATGGCAGTGAGAACCACGAAACACTATCACATTACAGTACCTTCACCCACTACTGAAATATTTATTCTTTCTTTGTAGAGAGTATAATGTTGCCGTTCTGCTTTGATTTTAGAGAGATAAAGTTTAGTAAGTGAACCTGGCAGGTCTGTGGTTATTATACTGTCAATGAGGTGGCTGCATACAAAGAGTCTTTCATCATCATCAAAACTGCTAAATTTACTTTAAGGCTATGTTCACATTACGTGAACATCCGGCCGTTCCGTGACCCCGGCCAGGTCACGGAATGGACGGTCTTAGCCCAGATCGTTCCGGCTGCGGAGATCTGATGTGGGCGCATCAGTGCGCACCCGCATCAGAGCTTCCCATGGCACACAGTGATGCGAGCGGCCGGAGCCGCTCGCGTCACTGTGTGGACTGACAGGTCTTTCTGCAGCCGTAATTCACTGAATTCCGGCTGCAGAAAACTGACCTGTCAGTTTTTTCCGGTGCCGCAAGGGATCCCGGCCGGAGCGTATACGATGTGTGTACGCTCCGGCCAGGATCCCATTGAACATAAGGCATTGTCCACACCGCAAAACTACGGCCGTAGTTCTGCAGCGAGAACTACGGCCGTAGTTTTACATAGTGTGAACATAGCCTAAAGGTGTTATCCAGTGAAATCTTTTTCTTTCAAATCAACTGGTGTCAGAAAGTTGTATAGATTTCTAATTTACTTCTATTTAAAAATCTCAAGTCTTTCATTACTTATCAGCTGCTGTATGTCCTGCAGGAAGTGGTGTATTCTTTCCAGTCTGACACAGTGCTCTCTGCCGCCACCTCTACCCATGTCAGGAACTGTCCAGAGTAGTAGCAGGTCCCCATAGAAAACCTCTCCTGCTCTCCAGACTGGAAATAATATCGCTTTCAGCAGGACATACAGAGGCTGATTGAGATTTTTTTTTTATAGAAGTAAATTACAAATCTCTGGCAGTTTCTGACATCAGTTGATTAAAAAGATTTACAGCGGCCTATACAACAATAAGGTGTTATCTGCCGGGATGGCTAAACTGCTAAACTGCTGACAACAAGGATTATTTAGCCTTTGGACTAAAGTATTGGCAGAGAATATTATATAGTTATAAGCAGGAGAGGTTTTCTATTGGGATTTGCTTCGTGCTTTGGACAATTTCTGACATGGACAGAGGTGGCAGCAGAGAGCTCTGTGTCAGTTTGGAAATAATACACCACTTCCTGCAGGACATACAGCAGCTGAAAAGTACTGGTCTGAAAACTTGTTGGTCTGAAAACCTTTTTTTGCCAGGGTACCCCTTTAACTAACACAAGACATAGGGACATCAACATATACTCACGTTATAGCCATCTTTAAGTGACGCAAAGCTCTAGAAGATTCCGTTCAGCCTCATGGAGAAGGGCTGTCTCCCCAGTTTTACCAGATTTTTGAATACACTTTTGACTATTATGTAAGCATGGGAATGGATCACTGCATAAGCATAAAGATTTACCCTTGAGGAGAAACCTGTATGGCAACCCCTATGGAAGCTGTAAGGGCAACCATGGTGACTGTCACAGTGTTTGCAGAAAAAAAATGATGTCATGAAGAAACGTCTCCATGGAATTTTTAAGGCGTTTTTAGAAAGAAAAAAAAAGATGACTCAATGAAGTATCGGTAGTCTATTGCTTATTTTCAGGTGAACAATACAAAAATGTTTTCCTGTAACACATCATTTTTACTATAGTGAAACCTCTTCACACGAAAAAGTGGTGGTCATGCATAACATGGTGTGATGTTTTTTTTTTTTAACTGTCTTTAAGGGAAAAAAAAACTTACAGTGTCCTCATGGGAGCATATCCCACCACTCACTAAATTAAAGGGGTTATCCAGTGCTACAAAAACATGGCCACTTTTCCCCCCTCTCGTCTCCAGATTGGGTGGGGTTTCAATCTCAGTCCCATTAAAGTAAATGGAGCTTAAATGCAAACCACACCTGAACTGGAGACAAGAGAGGGGGGAAAAGTGGCCATGTTTTTGTAGCACTGGATAACCCCTTTAAAAACATATAGCAGTCCATACCATCTAAGGCTATGTTCACACTACGTATTAGACACACAAAATAGACCTGTCAATTATTTTCTGCAGCATCAGAGAACACCGGCTGTAGTGTATACACTATGGCCGTTGTTCCATACATTCCTCACTGACATTAAACAATGGTCGTTCTTGCAATCTGCAACGGCCGTTGTTTATTAAAAGAATACAGTGTGAGAACGTGGCCTTGACCTGCATTTTTCTATGGTGAGCGCCGTGATTCTTTGCCACTATTGTCTAGATTCTCCTACCGACATGCAGAGTGGCGTCTTCTTCCTATACTACATAACATCTAAGACATCCTGTAGGTTGATTAAAAGGGTTGTCCAGCGAAAATCTTTTTCTTTTAAATCAACTGATATCAGAAAGTTATATAGATTTGTAATTTAGTTCTATTAAAAAAATCTCAAGTCTTCCCATACTTATCAGCTGCTGTATGTCCTGCAGGAAATGTTGTTTTATTTTCAGTCTGACACACTGCTCTCTGCTGACATCTCTGGCTGAGACAGGAACTCTGTCTCGGTTTTCTATGAATCCCCATAGAAAATCTCTCCTGCTCTGGACAGTTCCTGTCTCGGCCAGAGATGTCAGCAGAGAGCACTGTGTCAGACATTTCCTGCATAACAGACAGCAGCTAATAAGTATGGGAAGACTTAAGATTTTTTAATAGAAGTACATTACAAATCTATATAACTTTCTGATACCAGTTGATTTGAAAGAAAAAGATTTTCACTTTTAAGCTTTTAAGTTTCTGAACGTCTCTATATCAGTTGTCCCCCTAACCATCGATATAGCTTTGTTGTAGACAAAGTCATGTTAGATTTTACTTTATCACTATTTGCCATGCTGATACATGTAGATGCCTGTTAATTCTAGTAATGTATTCTGGGCACTCTGACCCCCGGTGCCTGGCACACGGAGGGGCAATAATTGGCTTCATTCTATGAATTTAGTAGCCTGCATATTAACGTGGTATCAGTCTGTCTCCTGCTGTGTGCTGATATGCCTTGTGCTGGAACAGCAGGGTAGGGCCTCTATGTATCAGCACTGTGTCTTACATAGATAATGTGCAAAATCTTCCCATCTCCTGCTGTGTGCCTCGCCATTCGCCAGACAAACATATTTACTGCTTGAGAGCGGCAAGTGTTCCGATGTGCAAAGAATATTAGGTATGAATGGGCTCTTCTTCCCGTTATGGCGCTGACTTAAGAACCCCCCAATATGTCACATGATGTGGTGTCTGTATATGTTCTCCCTATACAAATAGTCTTGATGACTCCGTTTTATAGTTATGCTACTTCCCACATTCTGCTCATTCTTTTTTTTTTTTCATATTAGAAACCAACCATGTTTTCCATTCTATGCACTAATGTGGGGGGGATAGGGGAGGGGGGATGGCCCTGTCTAGACTTTTCTCTCTCAGTTCATATGTATTGGTTTAGCATATTGCAAACCTGACGTCTATTTTACTTTAAGGACCAGGGAAGAAATCTGAGGCTTAAAGAAGTCAACAGAGGTTGTGATTGCAAGCAGTTTTGCAATATACTCTCTTTATTTTCTTTGTTTTTCTTTTAAAGGGAACCCGTTGCCATAAAAATGCTACCTAATCTATCAGCATTGTGTTATAGAGCAGAAGTAGCTGAGCGGATTGATATATATCTTTATGGGAAAAGATTCAGTATAATTTGTAATTTATTGATTGAAATCTCTGATGTTTCCATGCTGAAGAGTCCAGTCCATTGAGTGACACCGCCCACTGGACTCCTTAACACAGAATAATCAGGGATTTCAATCAACAAGTTACAAGTTATACTGAATCTTTTCCAATAAAGTTATATATCAATCTGCTCGGTTCTTCCCGCTCTATAACATGATAATAATAAACTAGGTAGCATTGTCTTGGTGACAGATTCCCTTTAAGTTTTCTATGTTTAAATCAACACTATACATACGGCCATTAGATGTCTCCCTTCCTGTCAAACTGTGCTCCATGCTCCCTTCGTGCTGATATTCGGTCTTTTCTCTGTTCAAAAAAAGAGACCAAACACAGGAAGTATATAATAATAATAATAATAATAATAATATTTATTTGTATAGCGCCAACAGATTCCGCATTGCTACTTGTAATCACACCCCTGTTGATTTATTTAAAAACATTTTTTAGTGACATACGCTTTAAAGTCATATTCTTGTCATGGATTTCCTGCAGTGATCTCCATATTCCTGTAAGGATTAGCCCCATGTCAATCAGTAGGACCAATCCCCGGTGTCCCTTAATCTTTAGCATATAATATAAATTGTTGTTGCGTAAACTGTATTCACATATATGGTGATGTGGACTATGAACAGATTTGAAGCAGATTTCAGCGTGTCAGATCTGACATACATATATATGTGAATACATAATGATGAGTGAATGAGTAACTTTAGAAATATAGTGTGTGGGAAGCATCAGAGTACAGCATGTAGGTGATGGGACAGCGTGTGTGTGTATATATATATTAATATACATATATATATATATATATATATATATATATATATATATATATATATGTATGTATTATATTTGAAGACTATAACATACCTTTTAGCCTATTTTTTTTTTTAGCATCAAGGAGTGGGGGCTCATACACACTTCCTTGTAGTGCTGGATTATTGCAGTATAATGCAGAAGCTGAACCTGCAGTAATGCGGAGCTGTGACTACAATTCCACACTGATGTTTCCCACGCGCTATACTTCCAAAGTTACTCACTCATCATCATCATTATGTATTCACAAATCAAGCCTGTATTACAATAGGTGCCAGTCCAAGTGCTTCTGCCCCCCCCCCCCCCCGTTCTCCCTGTAGTGGGAGTACCAGCTGATTGGCAGCAGTGTGGGGTGTCTGTCCTGTGGATAGGCTATCAGTTTCTTTTTTTGAAAAGCCCTCTTTAAAGGGGTTGTCCAGTGAAAATATTTTTCTTTCAAATCAACTGATATCCGAAAGTTATATAGATTTGTAGTTTACTTCTATTAAAAAATCTCAAGTCTTCCCATACTTATCAGCTGCTGTATGTGCTGCAGGAAATGTTTTATTTTCACTCTGACACAGTGCTTTCTGCTGACATCCCTGGCCGAGACAGGAACTCTGTCTCGGTTTTCTATGAATCCCCATAGAAAACCTTTCCTGCTCTGGACAGTTCCTGTCTTGGCCAGAGATGTCAGCAGAGAGCACAGTGTCAGACTGAAAATAAAACATTTCCGACATTTAGTAGCTAATAAGTATTGGAAGACTGGAAGAAAAATTTTTTAATAGAAGTAAATTATAAATCTATATAACTTTTTAACACTAGTTGATCTGAAAGAAAAAGATTTTCGCTGGACAACCCCTTTAAGTTTTTGTTATTTTAGAAAAACCATATAATCTGATCTTCCCATGCACCATATGGCAATATACACACACGTAGGATTTTGGTCAGTATTTTTAGCTAAAACCAGGAGTGAAGCCAACAAAGAAAAACTATACCGTAAAAAAGGTTTACACCTTTGTGTTTCCATCCACCCTCTGACCAAAATAATATGTGCAATCATAGCTTAAAGGTGAGCCTACATGTTGCAGAACTGTCACATTTGAATTGTAAGGCAATATTCTCACCTGAGATAATATCAATAATAATAATAATAATAAACCTAGACCAGATTGCCCCCCCCCCCAATAGATGTAATGAGGCTATTTATTTAACAATAAATGTTAATTGTTAATGATAGATATGTTTATAGCCCAGTTTTCTGGGTCAGTCACTTTGATAAGAATAATGTTCAGGCTGAATGCCATATCTGCAGAGCTCCCTATGGCCACAGTAATGTTATAGCTGCATGCAGATAAAGGGGCTGTGAGCTGCGACGAGTAGAATTAGTGAATACACCCAAACATGTCTTATATAACCATTGATGTATATTGTAGTATGTGATAAGGTTTTTGGATTCGCAGTAACGTGTTTAGGATGTTATGCGAAGGATTTGAATAAATATTTGCAAAAATATTCTAATTTCGGAAAACAGAGACTAATGCTGCGTTTACACGTAACGATTATCGTGCGAATTTGCGTGATAACGGTCGAATTCGAACGATAATCCTACGTGTAAACACAGCGAACGATCGAATGACGCACGATAAATCGTACATTTTGATCTTTCATCAGGTCATCAAATCGTCGTTCATCGTACGCAAAAAATTTGCAAATCGTTCCGTGTGAACAGTCGTTTGCCGATTTAACCAATGTGTGAGATAGGCTTAAACGATCGCAAAACGATCGCAGTGCGAATTTTCGTACGATATATCGTACCATCTAAACGCTGATCGTTATAAAAAAAAAAAATCGTAAATCCGACATCGCTAATCGTACGATAATAATAATAATATAGTAATAATCGTTACGTGTAAACGCAGCATAAGGTGTCTAAATCAAGGTGACAATACAAAAGCCATAGCATAGCCCAGAGTTCCTATCTGTATACCCTGACAGCCATGCAAAACCTGGGGGGGCACAGGGTAAACATAGCCTGACGTGCAAGGTGTCATTATATTCTTATTATTGGTACTACATCACTCACTTTGTGCACTCACATTGAAGAAAAATAGAAGTCTGCCAGGATTACATTAGCTTCCTATCCATCTTTATAACCTAAAACAAGTCCGATCATTCCAGCATTTCTATTACATCAGATACACTTCATGGTCTCTGAATTGTAATCAGGGGATTTCAGTGGATATGACGTTCTACGGCTTATCATGCATCATGTAATAATAACTTCCCTCTGTATAGGTGACCTTTGTGTCATTGGCAGCTGGACCAGTGGAATAATGGTGATATATGCCAGATCATTTACTCATAGGATAGGAGTCACATACAATCTAATGAAGAATATGAATGCTGATTTATGAGGATGAAAAAGAGGAGATGGACGAAAATTCAGTAGCATATAATGATTGGTGTGACTGATATGGATTACCACAGATAGCTATGGAAGGCAGTGTTACTGCAGTCATAGTGTATGTATTGTCATACTATTCGAGTATGTTTACATGTGGCTGAAACATTGCTGTGGATATAGACTCAGCTAAATTTGCAGGAGTTATCCAGAATTAGCAAAATTTTTCTTGCAAAAATAGCACCACCCTTAAGCTCAGGTTGTGTGCGGTATTACAAAGTAGCTCCATTTACTGAGCTGCAATACCAAACTCAATCTGAGGATAAGAGTGGCGCTGTTTCTGAAATAAAGCAGCTCCGATTGTTTGATTTTGGATGACCCCTTTAAGCATCACACAGGAAGAAAGTGGCCATGTTTTTCTAAACCCAAATAATCCCTTTAATTGGGAAACTCCACAACATGCCCTTATACAAAGTTGTGACTTAACAGCTACCAGTGTATAGGGCACCTGTATATAAGAAAGACACGGCTGAACTGGAGGGGGTGCAGAGAAGGGCAACCAAGGTCATTAGGGAATGGGTGGGTTAGGGCCCTATTCCACCGGACGATTATCGTTCAGATTATCGTAAAATCGTTCGAATCTAAACGATAATCGTTCGGTTGAAATGCAGTTAACAATTAATGACCAAACGAGAAATCGTTGATCGCTTTATAAGACCTGGACCTACTTTTATTGTTGCTCGTTCGCAAAACGTTCGCAAATCGTTCGCATTTAATAAGACATCGTTCGGTCGTTCGCAATAGATACGAACGCAATAGCGAAGAAAATACTATCGCAATTACGATCATAAGTAACGATTATCGTTCCATGGAAATGAGTGAACGTTTTCAGGTCATTCGCAATAGCGGCCGTTTGAGATCGTTAATCGTTAACGATTATGCAAACGATAATCGTCCGGTGGAATAGGGCCCTTACAGTACCAGGACAGGTTATTAAAGGACAACTACCACGAAAAATTTTTTTAGCTTATTTAACACACATTACAAAGTTATATAACTTTGTAATGTGGTTAAATACCCGGTCTGGCCCCCTTCCCCCACTTTCGGACCCCCGACCCCCCCCGCCCGGAAGTTAAAGAATATATACATTACCTATTACGATCGTCAGAGTCCTCTTCTCCCGGGCGGCATCTGGTGACTACGACGTCAGAGCTGGGGGGCGGTCCGGGTCTTCTTCCTCCTCAGCGTCTTCATAGAGAGTGAATGGGACGGAAAAGGCTGCTGGTGCACATGCGCACCAGCAGCCTTTTCATTAGCTGGAGCCCGTCACATGGCTTCCAGCTTCGTTAGCCCTGATTGGCTGAGGTTGCTGGAAGCCATGTGATGCGCTCCAGCCAATGAAAAGGCTGCCGGTGCGCAAGCGCACTGGCAGCCTTTTCCATCCCCAGGACCCGGAAATCAGAGACATCGCTGGACGGCGGACGGCGGTGACGGTGAGGCGGACGGCGGGCGAATGGAGTGGCGATCGTCACCGGAGGGATGGTGAGTATGGTGTCTGTGTGTGTCTGTGTTTTTTTTTGGGGGGGGGGGGTCCCGCGGGAGTTGTCCTTTAAGCTTGGGGTTATTTACACTAGAAAAAGACGTCTTAGGGGCGATCTGATCACAATGTACAAATATATGAATGGACAGTACAGAGATCTTTGTAGTGGTCTCCACTCCTAGGTCTGTAACCATGACAAGGGGGCATCCTCTACGTCTAGAGGAAAGAAGATTTCACCACCAGCAGAGACGCGGATTCTTTACTGTAAGAGCAGTGAGACTATGGAACTCTCTGCCACATCATGTTGTCATGGCTAATGCCTGGATGCTTTCCCTCCATAAATATAGTATTACAAGTTATGGGCACTAGATTTCTGGTGATAGGACGCTAATTCAGGGATTATTCTGATTGCCATTGGAGTTGGGAAGGAATTTTCTGCCCTGTGATGGGGCAATTGTCATCTGCTTCATAAAGGTTTTTGCCTTCCTCTGGATCAACACAGTAGAGTTATAGGTTGAACTTGATGGACTCTTGTCTTTTTTTCAACCTTATTAAAGGGGTAATGCGGCGCTAAGAAATTATTCACAAAATAACACACATTACAAAGTTATACAACTTTGTAATGTATGTTATGCATTTGAATGGCCCCCTTCCCCATGTTCCCCGATCCCCGCCCGGGGACCCGGAAGTGTAGTGCATTATACATACCTGATACGTGTCGACCCCCGTCCGCCGTCTTCTGACAGTGATGTATTCTTCAGGAGGCCGGCCGACCCGCTCCTTCCGTCCCTCATGCCGGCCCCCCTCTGCCGCGTCATAACTATGCTCAGCCGCAATTGGCTGAGCACAGTAATGCTTAGCCAATTGCGGCTGAGCACAGTTATAACGCGGCAGGGACGGGAGGGACGGCAGGAGCGGGTCGGCCAGCCTCCCGAAGATTACATCACTGTCAGAAGACGGCGGACAGGGGTCGACACGTATCAGGTATGTATAATGCACTACACGTCCGGGTCCACGGGCGGGGGTCGGGGAACACGGGGAAGGGGGCCATTCACATACATAACATACATTACAAAGTTGTATAACTTTGTAATGTGTGTTACTTTGTGAATAATTTCTTAGCGCCGCACTACCCCTTTAACTATGTAAGTGTAGTGTATTCTTATATTGTTTGGGACCCCTCCCAGGGCGCTGATGTGATTGCCACCTCTGTACCCAAAATAGTATATGTATATAGTATATGTATTACTGCATCTATTAAGCTTCTTGGATGTCCTGATTGTAAGTGTCATAGTGTATGGATGATAGCTATAGTACTGCCTGTGTATTCTCATATTTTATACACTGAGGACACAGGTGGGAAGTGTGAACATCCAGGCAGGGGTCAACCCTTCACAGCCTAGGAAAACCTATAATGATAGATGTAAGAAGATTGGCAAGAGATACATGTCACCACTCATTTGACTAATGAAGAATGATTTTTAAGCCCTGAGCTCTCTGAAGGCAGAGACTTAATGGGTCAATGGTTTCTTAAGTGTTTATTATAGGAACATGAGGATGTGTATTTTCCTTGGCATAGATAAGTCAGCGCTGAGCTCTTGTTTGTTCTGGAATTACAGTGCTTAAAGGTGGAGCTCTGGAAGGAACCTACAGGCTGAAGCAGTTCCACTTTCACTGGGGATCCTGTGATGGGCAGGGATCTGAGCACACCGTCAATGGACACAAGTATGAGGCAGAGGTAAGTGTAGATATGGTTGGCATATGGTCATTCTAATGTGTACCATAAAATAGTTGGTATCATGTTGCTGTACTGTAACTATATTCTGTCGCTCATGTCACTACAACTATGTTATACCACATAGTAATACCACTCGTTCCAATGCCCCCGCAGTTAGCCACCAGCTCTCTGACTATGGCCAGGCTCCATTTTCTTACGACTTTCTGTATTGTCACATCCTGGCAGTAAGTACCTGCTCAGCCAGTCAGTGACTGCAGCAGCGTCCCGCCCCAGTCACTGATTGGCTGAGCAGGCATTCCTCAGCCAGGACATAACATTTCAGGAGCAGGAGCTGCAGAAGGCCAGTGTGAGTAAAGGCCCAATTATTATACGGGCCGATGTCGAGGAGGCTCCTGTCAGATCAGCGCTCAATTCTTCCTCATTCCCTTTCTGTGCTATTACATGTACAGACATCGAACAGGGAAGAGCACGGGGGGAGCTGTGGGGGGCTGTCAGGACGATCTTTACAGATAACAAAGTCCCTGTGATAAATCTGATATATTTTTATAGTTATTGAGTTATTATATTTTTAACATTGGGTTGTTTGTGTCTTCCCGGCAGCTTCACTTGGTCCACTGGAACACAAAGTACAGCAGTTTTGGTGAAGCTGTACAACACTGCGACGGGCTTGCGGTACTCGGTGTTTTTCTGAAGGTAAGGAGATATGTATTGGCCGATTCAGAGTTTAATCCTGCTTGTAGCACATAGATGCCTCCATCTCAATATATTTGTGGTCCATCCCTAAAGTATTGATCAGTCATATGGGTTACTTTCATGCTTGTTGCTTCTGTAACATGAAAAAATCTGGTTTGTAACATGTATGACATCTGATCTCCAGTGTATTTAACAGAAAGTATATGTACAGTTCTGATGTGCAGTATAGACATGTCAGTTGTCAGCCTCTGCCCCATCCCCTGAATAAACGTGCAGATTTATTGTAAAAAGTGACATAATTAGATAGAAGTAGCCATCATCTGCCTGTTAAATTCCACTTATTGCTTTGGAAGTGCTGTCTCTCAACGTTCTTTTGGATTTGCTGCCGCCCCTGGGTCGGAGTGGTGAGACGGGCACCCGTCCCATTCTACTTTTTTGGCTTGTGCTGTTGTGGACTTTACCTATTTTGTCACCTGCCTGTCATACACCCCTGTCTATAGCCTAACTATGGCATAACAAAGGATTGGGTGTGGTGAAATACATCTTATGCCATCCTCCTTTTCTCGATATATCTGGGAGGCTCACTAACACAAAATTTGCCGAAATAGGAAGGATCGGCAAAAATATATGTATTATTTATGAACAGCTTAACTTGTAGGAAGGTTGAGTACCTCTTGTGTAGATCATTGCTTTTCTTAGCCAATATAAGTGTTGTCATAAAAATACTGTTATAAAAATACTGCCATTTAGGCCCCATTTACATCACTTCCCAGCAGTAGCGTAATTTGGTGGGGGCAGAGGGGGCAGCCGGTACAGTACAGTCACCGCTCACAGTGGTGGTGTCTAACCACCAGGAGGATTACCAGGGAGATTTCTGCTGGGGGAGGGGGTGGCTGCATGGGGAACACATACCGGGGGATTACCTACATGAGGTGGTGCTGGAGGGGATGCAGCCTACATGGAGGATACTACTTTTTTATTGTTTCTATGAATTAGTAAAGTAATTATTCCATTTAATTATGTTGCAGCAGTCTGGCTTTTTTGTATACAGGTTATTTAGTATAGTTGCCTTGAACTCCATGGGACTATTTATTGTTATTACCCAGTATTTGTACTATACATTTACTCTATTATGGTACTCTTACACGAAGCGATAATTTCGCCCGATCGCACGATTAACGATTCCGAATGAACGATGTGTTTTTCATAACGATCAGCGTTTACACGGAACTATATATCGTACGGAAAAATCATTTTGCGATCGTTTAAGCCTATCTCACACACAGCCTAAATCGGTGAAAGACTGTTTACACGGAACGATCTGTGAATTTCTTGCGAACGAACAACGATGATTTGAGAACTTGTTGAAGGATCAAAATGAATGATTTCTCGATAGTTGCTTGATCATTCGCTGTGTTTACATGTAACGACTATCGCTCAAATGCAATCGTTATCGTGCAAATTCGAACGATAATCGTTCCGTGTAAAACCACCATTAGTATTGCAGATATAGCCTTCAGATGTTGCCTATTTGGTCATTGACCATCAGCTATGGTGTAGTCCTCATGGTGCCCAATAGATATTAGACACATAAGTATGAGATAAAGAGATAGAAGAATGTATGGATGGCTATATAGAAAACAAAAACAGCGCCATAGCTTCCTCTAGGTTGTTTATGGTATTACAACTTGGTTGCATTCTCTTTTAGTGAAACTGAGCTGCACATCCAAGCTTTGGAGGAGAGTGGTGCTTTTTCTGGAAAAAGGCTGCTATGTTTTTGCTATGCTGAATAACCCCTTTAATATTTACATGGTTATATATGTGAAATGTAGAAAGTCTTTTTCACTGTTCTCGGTCCCTGTTCACTATGAGTACTGTAGTAGAATATTCCCTTTATTAATTAGAAAGCATTGTCATCTACTGAGGTTCCCTATGGGTAACAGAAATGGTTGGGGGCCCACTGAGACTCACACGCCCCCCCCTCCGGCTGAACCCCTAGCTATGCCCCTGCTTCCCAGGGATCCCCTTGGGCTGTATGGTGGCAAATTTCAGAAGAGTTTATGATGTAGAGTCCAACATGTTGCCAATGGGCTCATTTCCTTAAAATGGATCTGTAGGCATTACCAACCCCCCTCCATCCCGAATTCTAGTACTAACCGAATGCTGGATCCAAATATCTCCTGGTGCCAAATTCTTTTTCCAGATAGATAACTGCAGCGGCACTCACCAACTTGGAAATAGATGCTTTACTTTAGGTCAGATAACAAACAGGACATTGTGCAATCCAATAAAAAGAGCTATGATCGTTTCACGCTACACACACTTCATCGGGCACACCTGAGAGCCTGATGAAGCACGTGTGGTGTGAAACAACAAAGTGTTTCTAAAGTGCTCTTGTATGGGACTATACTTTTATGCCCAAAATTAGGATTATGGAGCTAGTTAGCCAAACTTCTGACTGCAACTCTACTATTTTTCATTCCAACTCTGACACCAACTTCCGCATATATAACTTGTATAACAGCAATTTTTACACATCTACTGTAGTATCAGGCACTCCATTACTACTATGCAGATTATCGGGATATTGAAATGAAATAATATTAAGAATAATTAGTCATTTTTAAAACTTCTATTTAGAGGCTAGAGTTATATCATACAGTTCTGTTTACTGTGACTCCACCCGAATCTGACTTAGACTCCAAAGCTCTTACTCCACAGACCTGCAGACAATAAAGGTTATAATTTGTCGATAGTATTATAATACAGGTTAGGTGAGACAGTTATGACAACTTTGTGCGTTGTGATTGCATAAACATAGAAGTATAAATCTCACTGTGTTGCGTAGTTGTAAACAAAGCCAATCCAGTTTGACCACTCACCCATCCCGTCTTACCTTCTTGCCATATGAGCTTTCTAATAATATTGTTGACATAGTCAATGTAGTCATAGCTACTATAGTGAGTCACTGTGAAACTCTAATGTCAGGTGCAAGTTTGGCCCTCACTTTGTATGTATGTATGTACAGTATGTATGTGTGTACAGTGTATGCATTATTTATGTTTGTGTGCATGTGTGTATATTTAAGTGTGTACATTGTATTTATCTATGTTTGTGTGTATGTATGTATGTATGTATGTATGTGTGTACAGTGTATACAGTATGTGTGTATATATGTATGTATGTGGGTACAGTTTATACAGTATTAAATATGTGTGTATAGTGTATACAGTATGTATATATGTATGTATGTACAGTGTATACAGAATGTATATGAGTATATATGTATGTGTGTACAGTGTATATAGTATGTATGTGTGTATATGTATGTGTACAGTGTATACAGTATTATGTGTGTGTATGTATGTGTTTACAGTATGTACTGTATATGAATGTGTGAACAGTGTATACAGTATGTATGTGTGTATGTGTATATATGTTTGTGTGTACAGTATGTATGTGTGTATGTATGTATTAGAGATGAGCGAATACGTTTCGATCACGTAGGTATTCGATCGAATATTGCGGTATTTGAAAGATTCGAATTCAATCGAGTAGTGTGGCGAATACGCGGGAAACATTCGAAAGCCCTCCCATCGCAGTTGGCGCTTTTTTTATCCAATGACCATGCAGGGAGGCCGTAAGGCACCCTGGGAGTACGCACGCAGCGCAAAAATGGCGTCTACCTTTATTGGATAGCTGAACCACATGACCTCGAATCCTAAATACTTGGCTCCTGCCTCTCGACCGCAGATGAGCTTTCAACCTAGCCAGGGAAAGATCTTGCAGCAGGGAGAGAAAGGTTTTAGTAGCGTTTTGGTTAGGCAGGATTACTACAGAACCTAAAAGGGCTTTTCAGGGCTAAGATACAGCGAAAAAGTCATCTCTGAATCCAAAGCACTTCTCAGTGCTAAGAAATAGATGATATAACAGCAGCATCAGCATCAGCAGCTGTATTGATTCCAGTACCCTGTGTATACAAGTGACTTATAGTGTCCCTGTTTAACACCACTAAAGGCACGTTATACATATTGTTCCAGTAGCCCACTAAGGGCACTTGAAATATACTGTTTCAGTAGCCCAGTAAAAGGCACGTGATACATACTGTTCCAGTAGCCCAGTAAAAGGCACGTGATACATACTGTTCCAGTAACGTTCGTACAGCATTACGCGTGATACGCACGAATAACATGACGCTCTGCGGACGCACATTGTAATCATGTATGTAACACTAGACAAGAAATACGAATGAAATGTGTGAACATTGCCATAAATGTTCGTAAAGCAATCGCAAATATTTTTCCTTTACAACTGCAGAGAGTGACATTTTACTGCGATTTTGGGGTGTTGGGTGCACCCAGGTATGCTCCCCCTAATGTCCCAGTGTCATTCCGGAGGTGTTTGCATCGTTTAGGGAGGTTTCATGGGGACTTGGTGACCTCCAAGTGGTAGAATTTTGATTTCCAAGTGTCCCAAATTTTTTTTCCCATAGACTATAATGGGATCGAATATTCGTTCCAATAGTCAAATATCGGTGCCTATTCCATTCGAATTCTCGAAAGTCGAATATTTCACTACTCGCTCATCTCTAGTATGTATGTATGTATGTACAGTGTATACAGTATGTATGTATGTGTGTGTATGTATGTATGTACAGTGTATATAGTATGTATGTATGTATGTGTATGTATGTATGTACAGTGTATACAGTATTAAATATGTGTGTACAGTGTATACAGTATGTATATATGTATGTGTGTACAGTGTATACAGAATGTATGTGAGTATTTATGTATATGTGTACAGTGTATACAGTATGTATATATATGTATGTATGTGTGTACAGTGTATACAGAATGTATGTGAGTATATATGTATATGTGTACAGTGTATACAGTATGTATGTGTTGATATGTATGTGTACAGTGTTTACAGTATGTATGTGTGTATTTGTATGTGTTTTCCCTGCTTAACAAGTAAAAATAAAATAAAACATTTGCTCATTCTTACAGTTGAGATGTAATTAATAAATTGATAATTTTTGCAATCTGTATGATGATTGTGGATTATTTGATGTTTTGTCTATTCTCATACACAGCAACTTTGACAACTCATTCAAAGTGCTGCTGGATTTATTACACAAGTAGGTTTTCTCACCAGGCCTCGCTAAGTCATCATCAGCTGAGCTCCCACTATGCCCTGCACTTCATTTACAGAATCGAAATGTCTCTTTCATTTCACAGAGACAATAACCTCCCTTATAATTAGGTAATGGCAGAATATAAATAAACTATTTACAAGGATGCTCAACTCTATATGTTAATTTAGAGGAAAACGTAATAAAACCGACAGAGTAAATGTGGTCAAAGTGCCTCCACATAAAACCAAGCCTCCTCCACATCAAGTACCACCCATGTGGTGAGTGAAAATTGTCCAAATTTTGCACCAACCAAGGCCCGGAACATAATAATTTTCCCCCTTGAAGGGAATCTGTCAATTGCGATTGCCGCTCCAAACTGGTAGATAGCAGTTAGGTCAAGAAGACACAGTGCAGGAGCTCTGTGACACTTTGCCCAGGAAACTAAAACCATGTTTCTACATTCTGGATGCACAGACAGATACATGAAAGGTACCCGTAATATCTGTGCCCGCACAGGGTTCAGCTCCAGCCTCTGTCTTTGGAGTATGTCGGAGGATGTGCACTGATTTGGTGCATGTATTGTTTGTTGTCTTGCGCTGGTCTGAACACTGCTCTATTCCTTTCCTTGTAGTGTTGATTGGATTCCACCACACACGTCTGTTTGTCTTGCTGACCTTGTTCTGGGCTGCAGATGGTTAAGCTGTTGTGATTAACAGATCCCGTGACCTCTCTTACTCTGACATCACATAAGATTACCTCTGACCCTTCATTCAGTGCTTGCTATAAGTCTATTTAGATTCGGCTGGCATTTTATCTGTGATGCTATTTCGATCTTCTGACCTCTGGCTTCTCTTCTCTGACTTCCGTTTTCTTGCTGATTTGGTACTGTATTTGTTATCTTCGGTTATGACCTACATCTTCCTGACCTTTCCTTGTTGTGTTTGCTTGTCTTGTTTTGTGTCTTTGTGCACTGTTATGTAGGGAGGGACTGTCAACCAGTTGTCGATCACCACCTAGGGTCAGGTTGTCAGGTGGCAGGGACAATTTTTTTTTTTTTTTTGGGGGGGGGGGGGCTATCTCTAGAGCTCATTGTTGTGTTTTCCCTGCCTGATCTCTCTGGTTTTACGGTCCTGACAGTACTATGTCTCTCCTTGACGTAACAGCTATCTAGCAGTGACAGCAATTTGTAATGGGAATTGCATCTGACAGATTCCCTTTAAAGTATTGTGAAATGTCATTCAAGAGTGGAGTGTTGCTTTAAGGAGACATAATAAGGCCCAGGAAGAAATGAAAAATGTGACCACTTAATGATCTTAGCTCATCAATCAAATGCGGATTTACCATTTGCAGATTAGTGAATACAAGCGTAGGGATCAGTGATCTCAGTTTTTAGTTTTATCCACTTGAATTACAGGATTTCACACCACTAGATCTCATTGAGAATATTAAAACAGTCATACACTTCATCCACCTCACATATCTGACATTATTGTTGCCTGTTTATATTTGGGTCACACTTATTATACACAGAATGTTAAAATGTTGTGGCATATTACTAGTATATTCTCTAACATTAAAGGGAATCTTACTCTCGGTTTATTCTGCCTTAAATGAGGGCAGCATAAACTAGTGACAGAAATGCAGAACAGATCGGTGTATTACTTACATCATTTTGTTCAGCTGTTTTCCTAATATGCAGGAGAATAAGATTCTTGCCACACCCCTCCCCCGCCCTCCAGCTGCTGATCGACAGGGGACTGCCTATACACAGCATGGATAGATAACTGTCAATCAGCAGCCGGTGGGTGGAGTTTTCTAGAGCTCATGAATATCCAGGACTACTGGGCTCATGCATATGGACTACTTATTGTCCATGTTATTCAGAAAGATATCTCTGAATCAGCTGCAAAGAACAATGTAAGTGATACATAATTCAGTTCAGCTTCTCTGTGACTAGTTTATGCTACCCTGATATAGGGACAGCCTAAACCTACTGACAGAGTCTCGTAGCTAGGTAGTAGGATGACCTCTTTATCCTGTGTTGATCCTAAACATACCTTTTATGTATGATTCAGTATGTCTAAAATGTAATGTAATAAATGACCATTTGTAATGTTCTGGTAGGTTTCCGGTAGGTTTCTATTCACCTTTGCCGTTTGGGTTGAATTTTGTTTGTTTAGTGCACAATATAAATCATCAACCCTCCAGTATTTCTTATCGCTCTATTGACCTCTGTTGACTATAATTGCTGCTTTGTGGCAGAGATTAAAATAAGAATTACTTAAGTGACAGCCGGTTGCTTGTAGTATGTTATTATATTGTATTATGTTATTATTTGCCAGGTTTAAGTCATTTTTGTGCTTTACAGGTCGGCAGTGCCAATCCAGGACTCCAGCAAGTGATTGATGCCTTACCATTAATTGGAACAAAGGTACAAAGCTGCGTTTTCCATGTTCCCTGTCACATACCGAGAGCTTTACATTTCAGTTCTAAATGTTCAACATGTTCAGTAAGATACAAATTAAGACCTGTGATCTTTACACTATGAGGACATTGTATGCCGAGCCAGTGAACTATATTTGTTCTAATGTTACAGATGTCCTACATGTAGTCATCAAACCCTTATCAAAGTCCTTGGGCAAAAGGTTTTCCCCCTTCCTCATAATAAAAATAATTACACAATAAAATAATAGGCTGATTAAGGGCTCGTTCACACACTGTATATTTTCAATAAATATATATTTAGAGGGCGAATTCACATTATTTCCTATGGAATACCGGACACAGTGTATACACACTGTATACACTCTGGCTGGGATTCCATGAGGCCGCACAGAAAACTGACATCTCAATTTTGTGTGGCTGCTATTCATTGAATAGCAGCCACACAAAATTGACTGTGCAGACAATGTAAAGTGCGGCTCCAGCTGTACTTTACATTGTCTGCTATGGTTAATTGGAACGTGGGCACACCGGAATGTGCCTGTATTCCATTTCAATAGAAGTGATGTTCTTCACAGACATCAGAATGGTCGCTGTCTTAGGCTGGGTTCACACACAGTATATTTCAGGCAGTATTTGGTCCTCATGTCAGGTCCTCATAGCAACCAAAACCAGGAGTGGATTGAAAGCACAGAAAGGCTCTGTTCACATAATGTTGTATTTGAGTGGATGGCCGTCATTTAATGGCAAATATTTGCTGTTATCTTAAAACAACGGCTGTTGTATTGAAATAATGGCAGTTATTTACCGTTATATGGCGGCCATCCACTCAATTTCAACATTCTGTGGACAGATCCTTTCTGTGTTTTCAATCCACTCCTGGTTTTGGTTGCTATGAGGACCTGACATGAGGACCAAATACTGCCTGAAATATACTGTGTGTGAACCCAGCCTTACAGTGTCTGAACGTGGCCTAGTACTGCACTGCACCATTGTTATGTGAACCACTCTCTGTTAACTTGCTCTGCTGGTTTAGTGGATGCATTGACCCATTTAATCATGCAAAAATATTCTTATCTTTACAGGGAAAACAGGCACCTTTCCATAATTTTAATCCTTCAGGTTTACTTCCAAAATCTTTGGATTTCTGGACCTATAAGGGATCCCTGACTACGCCACCTCTCCTGCAGTGCGTCATCTGGACTGTTCTTAAGGAGCCAATTAGTGTGAGCAGTGAACAGGTGTGTAGAAGACTTCTTGCAATATTCTATTCAAACCTGCTGGTGATCAGAATGACATTTTATTCATTTATTAACAAAATTTGCCCCCCCCCCTTTATATGTTTCCTATGAACAGCTCTGCTGCTGGCCACCAGGCTTTAAAGGCAGAAACAGCATTCTCGATGGGTAAACCAGCACCCTGACCCCCTTGATGCTTAGTAGTCATGGGTTCCCCCATCAGTCATAGGCTAGGTTGACACTAGAATAACAGACGTTATTTGCACAATGACGGCCATAGTTATGAAAGACGGCCATCATTTTTATATAGTGAACCTAGCTATAAAGTTATTCTAGTAATATAGAAATACTCCTTTACATTTTCCAGCACTCTCTCAAGATACAGATGTGGCTATGATTATCTTGAGTGTGTTAACCTAACAAGGCAACGTGGTGTGTGGAGATATCCTAATGCACCAGGGATCAAGCTGAGGCCAGAAACTGGGAGTAATGGTAAACTTATAGGAGAAGTCTGGCGATTAAAAAAAACCCATCAAGGGCAGGGGGAAATTTTATTACAAGTACTAACTTAGCTCTCCTCGTGCCCGTGGTGAGCGGTGGGACCGGACGCAGGCGGGAGAAATGGCCTGTCTTGGCTTATGGTCTGGATGCTCAGCCAATTATTAATTGGCTGAGTGGCCAGTTCATCAGCCGGGTCATGACGTGTCATCTCTGAAGATACCGGCGGGGGTCCTGCAACCAGTCCTGCCGCTCACCGCGGGCAGGGGGAGAGGTAAGTTATTACTTGTAGTCTATTTCCCCCCTGCCTGCTGCAAGCTTTTATAACCCACCGGACTTCTCCTTTAAGTTCTTTTCAGACTGAGCGATCTTTGGCCACCCGCTGCCTCAAAAGCGCTCGTTTGCAGTGCCTTTAAGATTTGCGGCTGGTAAACAAGGATGTATAGGGATGCTCAGAAGATGCAATCAGCCCACGAGCAAGCGTTTTTGCTGACACTTTAAAACGGTTTTGTGCAACACGTTAAGATATCTCATCTAAATTTTAGGCGTGCAGTACAGCTGTGCTTGTATTATTTACAGATAAAACTGAGAAATTATAACTTTGTACAAGTGTACATTTACTGTATAACCATCCTGTGTGTATATATATATATATATATATATATATATATATATATATATATATAGTGAATTGTATATTACTAAAATGTCTGACCGATTTATGAGTCAATGCAGCACATCACAACTTTGGTTTAATAGACATATCTACGTACAAGCTGAAAATAAGGCACAGCAGTTTTCAAAGCAATGCGACTGTATTCCTCTCAATGTATTTTATAATGAGCAGAAACGTGTTATTAAAGGGCTTGGGTGGTTTAGAAAATCGATGTTCAAAGGCCATTACAGAATAATAAGTCAATCCCCCCTATACACTCCATAACCCAGGTCAGAGAGCAGCCATAAAAGATGCCTCTTAATCTGGAGGACCGAGCACGTCCTATTGAGTGTATGATATCAATAGGGTCTGTGTAAGGCCTAATTTCACCTGCGGAGGTGCTGTTTGAGAGTTCAAAAACCTTTAACTACCACGACCAATTACATCTGAAGTTAGCTGAGAAAATTCACACACCCTGTAATAACTTTTAAGGGGCAACTAATAAATTAATGTATAGAACCCCAAGCCACCAAGGGGGTGTAGAGGAGCAATAATGGTCATTAAAGGGAATGCTTACAGTGGCAAAAACATAGAGCGCAGAAATAGCCAATGACTTGAATATGAATACTGCTCAGAGTTTCTGTTTGTATTACTTCTTGCTCTCTTGATGATACAGCTGTATGTCAGAAGAAGATCACTGTTGAAGAGAAATATTTTAGGCAGTGATAAGGGCTGAGAAGCAGCTTACTAACTTCATATTCTGACATCTCCCATGACTTTCCATTTTCTTTATGGGGAGCCTCCCTTATCTCCTAGTTACAGTGACATGACACCCGAGGACTCTCTGATAAACTGAATGTTATTTCTAACTGTAACATGATTGTCTATGCTTTCACAATGAACCAAAAATAGGAGATTTTTCATAGCACTAAATGTGTTAATAATACTCCGGTCACCTCCTGTGCTTCTGCTGCCCATGTCTGTGTACCATCTGCCGCTGACCTCACCATTGGTTTTCCAGTTCAAAGTGAAAACCTGAAAATCACATTTTACGTTTTTTTGTTTTTAAAAACTTTAAAAGAATAATTATAGCTTCATTTAAAGTGGACCTGTTTTGAAAACCTTCTTGGTATTTGTTAGAGCCCCTGGGTATCCCCTTCAGCTATTTCTCATTCTTTCCATGGGAGTGGGAGCAGAGCTGGGATGTTTGCCAGTAGTACACACACAGGTTCTTCCTTTCCTTTACTTGTCTGTCCAACAACACCACAGCACATCTACTCGTTACTGCTATACCATGCCATAATGCTGGTGAAAATGCATTGGAATGAATGAGCTCCGCTGAGCAGGGGGATACTTTTTTGCAGCCTCTGTGCCAGGGAATGGGGCCTACCGCAGCTCAGTCCATTTAAAGTGATCCCTACCCATATGATATTAATTGCATATTTTAGCGATAGTACAATGAAAATTAAAGTCCCAGAAAACCCTATTTAGTTAAAGGAGTTGTACAGGATTATAAAGCATGATGTCCTTGTGTCTGGTATTGCAACCTACCTTCGTTAGGCTGCAATACCATACAAAACCTGAGGGCAGCGGTGGTGCTGTTTTTAGAAGAATTATTTTGTTTATATCAACTAAACAGCTAATTTACATCAAGCACTTGTGTTTCATGGGTGAATAAAAAACACAATTTTTCCCCCTAATTGGTGAGTCCTGCAGTCACCTTGCTTTAATTTACATTACAGGGGTATACCGCCCAAACATAGTCTTACCATGGCCAGCAACACATGGAAAGTTAACAAATCTTTCCATACTTCTTATTATCTATTCAGTCTCCTTCCCCCAGTTCTCAGCTGCTGCTTTCTGCTGAAGACATAAAAATCTGTGTGTGAGCTTTTCTGTCTATCCCCCCCTACTTCCGAGACGGCTGATGTAAACAAGTTCCTGGCAGGCTTTGTAGTTTGTTTGTAATGCTAGGAGGGTTAATCTAAGGTCGAGTTGCTGATGAACTCACTGTGATTAACCCTCCTGGCATTAGAAAGTTGAGTACTGGGGGGGGGGGGGGGGAGGGGGAGACAGAAAAAAAAGCTCACACACAGATTTTTGTGTCTTTAGTAGAAAGCAGCAGCTCAGATCTGGGAGGGAGAAGGAGACCAAATAGTTAAAACAAAAGTATGGAATGAACTGTTAGTCTCACCATGGGCAGCAACAAAGTTATGTTCAAACGGAATACCCCTTTAAGGCTATGTTCACACAACATCTAAATGAGGGCCATATTTAACACTAACAGACATGTGTTTCCTCTTCTATGTATTCTACTTTCTTATTTCTCAAAAAAAAAAAAAAAGCTAACAAGATTATTTGTGTTTCTTTTAGCTGTCAAAGCTGCGAGGCCTTTACTTCAATGATGAGCATGACAGCCCCTGCCACATGGTTGACAACTATCGCCCACCACAGCCGCTGAAGGGTCGTGAAGTTAGAGCCTCATTCCATTAGGATCCGATCCGCCCATCTGTGCTGAGATCAGACTTGGAATGGACTCTCTAATGTTTCATTCTCTCTGGCTGTGTGCACACTGGTAGCAGTTATTTCTCTATGCTGAATCTCTAATCCCTTTGTGAATATTAGAATCTGATTAATGAAATGTGAAAGTCTACAGACATAGGCGAATCATTTACAATGTGAGATGTTGCTTACCGCTTAACCAGGCGTAGCTTCTACTGATTTACTTCCAAAAATAATGCTGCACTAACATAGAAGGAGGAAGGGGGGGGGGGTGTTTGCTTTGTCCATAAGAATTTTCTAAGATTATGTCTTAAAAAAAAGAAAACTTGAAGTACATACACGGCTATGTATGATTTAATGTGAACGTGTGTTTAAAATCTTATCTATTTGTTGCAGAAGATACATATATATATATATATATAGAGAGAGAGAGATATATAGATATATTGATTTTAATAGGAGTGTAAATATTTTAATTCTATATGACAGAATATACATGAGAACATTTATTGGTGCTTACTTTGCACAATGTTAAGGTCCAAACTTGACATTTAGAGAGAGGATATTATAAATGTATTTTTCGATACCATAATAAAAATTGCTACTACAAACCATTGTGAGTGTTGTTTTGATATGTTCACATACGGTAGATCACTGGAGATCCGTACTCTGTAGGGTGTCAATGGAATGGAGCATCGTACTGAGTTTTCAGCTTTACAGACTTACATTAAAAGGCTTAATAAAAAGTTCTTTTAAAAATCTAAAACAACAGGAAAAAAAAAGTTTTTTTTGCATGGGTTAAAAAGCATAATATTCAATACATCCTAAGGCCTATGCTTCAAAATGAGAGACATATAGAGGTGTCTCCATAGATGTCTTTCTAAAGATTTATAGTGTGCCCAGATTTATGAGGCCTGAGACCCAAGTATGACTAGTATGGTTTCCTTTGAGCTATTTTACTGTTTAGCTGGCTAAAAATTATAGTAAGGCTGGGTTCACACTAGTTAAATCATTCTGTCAGAGTATGACTCCTGGACCCTATCTCACTGTATAGGAAAAGAGGCCCCAATGAAGCTCCAGTGGTGTAACTATCTATATATATCTAAGGTAACTGTCCATATATGACAGTGAAAATAAGATAACTTTCCATTTATTACAGCCCATATAAGGTAACTATCCATATATGACAGTGCATATAAGGTATCTATCCGTAGATGACAATCCATATAAGGTAACTCTCCATATATTACAGTCCATTTAAGGTAACTGTCCATATATGACAGTCCATATAAGGTAACTATCCATAGATGACAAAAAAAGGGAAAATTTGGCCGCACATCTATGACTCTATTCACACTGTAGATTGCACGCTGCTCGTGGCTTAAGTACAGACAAAAAAACAGAAGGTGTAGCAGCAACCCACAGGTGCAAGGGCTTACCGTATATACTCCTCCCAGCGTACACACGGTAAACACCTGCTCTGTAGATATTAAAAAATGAGGATCTTAGCAAACTATTTGATCAAACAGAGTGTACCATGTCGCCAACGTTAAGGCGTCCTCGAGACATGGTCCCTACTCTAGCATTTTCACACTAGCAATGGCCTCTCCTGGGCTGAATAAGCCTACAACTGGGCAGATAGGAGCCAAATGATCTCTTTTCTAACACCCTTGGGACAAGGGTGGAGTGCAGGCCAACAGGAGTTAGCCACACACCCCACATTCAACAGAAAAAAAGGGAAAATTTGGCTGCACATCTATGACTCTATTCACACTGTAGGTTGCACGCTGCTCGTGGCTTAAGTACAGACAAAAAAACAGAAGGTGCAGCAACAACCCACAGGTGCAAGGGCCTACCGTATATACTCCTCCCAGCGTACACACGGTAAACACCTGCTCTGTAGATATTAAAAAATGAGGATCTTAGCAAACTATTTGATCAAACAGAGTGTACCATGTCACCAACGTTAAGGCGTCCTCGAGACATGGTCCCTACTCTAGCATTTTCACACTAGCAATGGCCTCTCCTGGGCTGAATAAGCCTACAACTGAGCAGATAGGAGCCAAATGATCTCTTTTCTAACACCCTTGGGACAAGGGTGGAGTGCAGGCCAACAGGAGGTAGCCACACACCCCACATTCAACAGAAAAAAAAGGGAAAATTTGGCCGCACATCTATGACTCTGTTCACACTGCAGGTTGCATGCTGCTAGTGGCTTGAATACAGAAAAAAAACCAAAAAGTGCAGCAGCCACCTACAGGTGCAAGGGCCTACTGTATATACGCCTCCCAGCGTACACACGATAAACACCTGCTCTGTAGATATTAAAAAATAAGGATCTTAGCAAATTATTTGATCAAACAGAGTCCATATAAGGTAACTATCCATAGATGACAGTGCATATAAGGTAACTGTCAGGATTGTACCTGGTAAAACAACGTTCTCGAGCTCTGGTCGCCGACTACGATCATGGCGGCAAAATTTATGTGCACACTAGTTGTTTACTTGCATCATTTTATTAGTGTGAACACAGTTTTGGGCTCGGTTCACACGTTGTAAGAGTGCGGCTGTATTTGCGGCTGTAATTGTGCGGCGGTATTTTTGGTGGTTCGTGTGTATGCTTGGAAGTATAGGATATGCGGCTGCACAGTGCACACTATGTATGAATCTACGGCCCTATCGTAAACGGACCCGTAAAAAATGAACAAGACCATTGTTTGCGGCTGAACATGCGGCCGAGGATTGACAGGCGGTCCGTACGGAGTACTTCAAAAATAGCCGGCAATGATGCCGAATGCCGATGCCTCTAATAGTTAATATATTAAATTAATCAAACACATTTTCTTTGTAATCAAGACACTTTCGTTGATCAATAATTTATTTCTAACGAATCCATCATTTTGCAATTAAATATACTGTTAAAAAAAATAGATATATAAATAAATGTATATTTATCTATATATTTATTTTTTGACAGTATATTGAATTGCACAATGATGGATTCGTTAGAAATAAATTATTGACCAACGAAACTGAATTTATTTCAACGAAAATGTGTTTTCTTAATTAAATATTAATTAGTACAGGAAGCTCTATAAGCCGTTAATTCATATGCCGGCAATAGAGCATTCTGTACTAATCATCACTTTACTTTAATGAAAACATCAAATGTTTCTTCTAATTATGTTATGACAATAGCATTATTAGAAGAAACATTTAGAATTATATGTGCGCTCAGCTGATTGGCTGTTCGGCTGAGCGCACATATAATGAGCCGGTCCGCAGTACAGTGACTTCATTGTGCTGCGGACCAGCGAAGAGGACACATCGGGGTGAGTATACAGCTCTCCCCACCCCCTCCCCAGCACTGCACCCCTCCCAGCAAGGAAGGGGGGTCACTTAACCCCTTCCTTGCTGGGATGGGTGCAGTCTGACATCAGTCTGGCCCCCAGGGGGTTAAGGGGGATGCAATACATCCTCCCTTAACCCCTTGGGGGTCAGACTGTAAGCAGTGATCTGTAAAGATGCTGCATACTGTAAGGAGCACAACACCGCTCACAATGATGGGTGTTGTGCTCCTGTTTGTGTGTTTCTCCCTTTTTGTTTTTCAGATATCGGTATCCTGGGGATTACGTCGGATTCCATGGACTACGTCGATGACCAGCGGTTGTTCTTTGAAATTTTTTTTAATAAAATGGTCAATGAGGGGTGTGGGGGTGTTTTTATTTGAATAAAAAAATTTGTAAACTTGTGTCTTGTCTTTATTTCTTTACTTTATAGACTTAGTAGTGGAAGCCGTCTAATAGACGGAATCCATTACTAAGTGGGGGCCTAGTGTTAGCCGGTATAAAATGGCTAACACTAACCCCCCATTATTACCCCAGTACCCAATGCCACCAGGGGTACTGGGAAGAGCCGGGTGCCAGTGGTCCCGGAGCGTCAATATTGGCGCTCCTGGACCGGGCGGCAGCAGGCTGGTAAGATTTAGGCTGGGGAGGGCCTAAACCAATGGCTCTTCCCACCCTGGTGTTACCAGGCTGCTGTCGTTTGGTTTTTAACCCGGCTGGTTATAAAAATAGGGGGGACCCTATGCGTTTTTTTTTAATTATTTATTTATTTAAAAAAAAACCCGCATAGGGTCCCCCCTATTTTTATAACCAGCCGGGTTAAAAACCAAATGACAGCAGCCTGGTAACACCAGGGTGGGAAGAGCCATTGGTTTAGGCCCTCCCCAGCCTAAATCTTACCAGCCTGCTGCCGCCCGGTCCAGGAGCGCCAATTTTGACGCTCCGGGACCACTGGCACCCGGCTCTTCCCAGTACCCCTGGTGGCATTGGGTACTGGGGTAATAATAGGGGGTTAGTGTTAGCCATTTTATACCGGCTAACACTAGGCCCCGACTTAGTAATGGATTCCGTCTATTAGACGGCTTCCACTACTAAGTCTATAAAGTAAAGAAATAAAGACAAGACACAAGTTTACAATTTTTTTTATTCAAATAAAAACACCCCCACACCCCTCATTGACCATTTCATTAAAAAAAACATTAAAAAAAACGCTGGTCATCGACGTAGTCCATGGAATCCGACGTAATCCACAGGATACCGATATCTGAAAAACAAAAAGGGAGAAACACACAAAAAACACACAAACAGGAGCACAACACCCATCATTGTGAGCGGTGTTGTGCTCCTTACAGTATGCAGCATCTTTACAGATCGCTGCTTACAGTCTGGCCCCCAAGGGGTTAAGGGAGGATGTATTGCATCCCCCTTAACCCCCTGGGGGCCAGACTGATGTCAGACTGCACCCATCCCAGCAAGGAAGGGGTTAAGTGACCCCCCTTCCTTGCTGGGAGGGGTGCAGTGCTGGGGAGGGGGTGGGGAGAGCTGTATACTCACCCCGATGTGTCCTCTTCGCTGGTCCGCAGCACAATGAAGTCACTGTACTGCGGACCGGCTTATTATATGTGCGCTCAGCCGAACAGCCAATCAGCTGAGCGCACATATAATTCTAAATGTTTCTTCTAATAATGCTATTGTCATAACATAATTAGAAGAAACATTTGATGTTTTCATTAAAGTTAAGTGATGATTAGTACAGAATGCTCTATTGCCGGCATATGAATTAACGGCTTATGGAGTTTCCTGTACTAATTAATATTTAATTAAGAAAACACATTTTCGTTTAAATAAATTCAGTTTCGTTGGTCAATAATTTAATTCTAACGAATCCATCATTGTGCAATTAAATATACTGTCAAAAAATAAATATATATATAAATATACATTTATTTATATATATATTTATTTTAACAGTATATTTAATTGCAAAATGATGGAATCGTTTACATTTAATTATTGAACAATAAAAGGGACTTTATTACAAAGAAAATGTGTTTTATTAATTCAATATATTAACCATGAGAGACATCGGCTATAGTGCAGAGGATCGCAAACCCCGGTAATAGCGATTTATGTAAACTGTGTTCCCTGCTTTCCCAGATGCATCCAGAGGTGTTTGCATCACTTTCTTAAGATTTTATTTGTTATTTTTAGTTGAACCAGATTTCCAAGTAAATGACCGTATGTTTTGAGCCGCATTTCTATTTTTTCCCACGGCAGTAGTTTCACCCGCACATTTACAGCCGCATAAAAAATACAGCCGCACAGTTACAGCGTGTGAACCCAGCCTTAGGGTATATTCACACAAACGGGCTCGCAGCGAGATTCTCGCTGCGAGCCCGGCAGGTCCTGGCAGTTCCCACACACTATATACTCGCTGCGGTCTAAACGACCGCAGCGAGTATGTAATTCTGCTGCCCTTAACCCCTTCTGCTCCCGCCCGGCTCCCCCGCTGTAAGCATACTTTACCTGTCCTTGCTGCACGGGTCCGGCGTCCTGCTCTCCCGTCCGGCCAATCAGTGGCTGCGGCTGGGCAACACACTAATTGGCCGGACGGGAGAACAGGACGCCGGACCCGTGCAGCAAGGACAGCTAATGTATGCTTACAGCGGGGGGCCGGGCGGGAGCAGAAGGGGTTAAGGGCGGCAGAATTACATACTCGCTGCAGTCGTTTAGACCGCAGCAAGTATGTAGTGTATGGGAACTGCCAGGACCTGCCGGGCTCGCAGCGAGAATCTCGCTGCGAGCCCGTTCGTGTGAATATACCCTTATTCTGCTGTGGCATTTCTATTGATTCAGGGTAACGCCCTGCTTATTGTCTGGGAAGATTTCTTCCAGCAGGTATACAGTTAACACCTTGCCTTGGATAACTACTGACAGCCTGGTCCTCCTGTCCAATCTCTTGTTTGTTTACTCCAATCACCTCTGTGACCGGGACCTCGTTTCAGATAAAGTTCAGTCATTTCCTGGGCCTGATACCTGCTATAGGATTACACTTGCTGTACCTGTTTCAAGCTTGCAATTCCTGTGTATTCTGAACTCCTGTTTTACCTGACCTCGGCTTACTTCTGACTGTTCTTTGGCTCGGTGATTCTGATCTATATTTTGATCCTCCTGGTTCTCACCCATTTTTGTGTTTTGTCTGTCTTTGTTATAGTCCTTGTCCCTATTGCAGTGCAGGGAACGTCACCTAGTTGTCCGCCATCATTTAGGGTGTTCTAGTGGCAAGTAGGTAGGGACAGCGGGAGTGTCAGGGCTTCACCTGTCTTTGTGAGTGTTTCCTTTGTGGGCCCTGAACTGTCCTGACAGTAACTATCCATAGTGCAAATAAGGTAACTATCCATAGATGACAGTCCATATAAGGTAACTATCCATATATGACAGTCCATATAAAATAACTATCCATATATGACAGTCCATATAAGGTAACTATCCATGTATGGACGTCAGAGCCTCCCAGTGGACACTGCAGCCATGTAATCGGCTTTTGACGATTTTGCCTACGGCTATCTAGGCATGCCGGGAATCGTCATTTTCTAACAGCTGGAGAGCCACAGATTGGGATACACTGTTCTAGAGGAAAGCAAAACAACGTACAAGTAGATGAGGCAGAAGACAGGTTTCTTCAGCTGGAAAGCCTTCACATATATAACTATATTATACAAGAAAAGCAAAAACAAGGCTTTCAGCTGAAATTCATAATTTTAATTTTCACATAAAAGTTAAAAACACATATATCACATAAAAACAAGTTTGCAAAAGGTTATGAAAAAATGGCGTCCTACAAACACACTGCTTTTAATCATGGAGTATAAAAGTTAAGATTCCCTACTATCTGGAGTCAATATGTGTGTTACTGTCTCTAATGCATCGTAGCAGGCCTCCCAACATTGGACTGAAAATTAATTCTGGCCGCTATCTATAAACACATCTAAAAACACAATCTTAGCCGATCATATTGACTCACCCATGGCAGTGTGGTAGTGCTTGACCCCTACGCACGTTTCGCGTGGCTACGCTTCCTCAGGGGGCGTGTCTATTACCCTATCCTTTGTGCTTTTTATATCATGTGAAATAACCATGGATGTGCGTTCCAGCGATGAGTGCTGGGAGAACATGACGTGATTTCCGGCCCTCCCATGACATGCGCCGATACCCCGGAAGTGGTTATTTCACATGATATAAAAAGCACAAAGGATAGGGTAATAGACACGCCCCCTAAGGAAGCGTAGCCACGCGAAACGTGTGTAGGGGTCAAGCACTACCACACTGCCATGGGTGAGTCAATATGATCGGCTAAGATTGTGTTTTTAGATGTGTTTATAGATAGCGTCCAGAATTAATTTTCAGTCCAATGTTGGGAGGCCTGCTACGATGCATTAGAGACAGTAACACACATATTGACTCCAGATAGTAGGGAATCTTAACTTTTATACTCCATGATTAAAAGCAGTGTGTTTGTAGGACGCCATTTTTTCATAACCTTTTGCAAACTTGTTTTTATGTGATATATGTGTTTTTAACTTTTATGTGAAAATTAAAATTATGAATTTCAGCTGAAAGCCTTGTTTTTGCTTTTCTTGTATAATATATGTCTTATAAAATAGGCTTTTTATTGGATATTTTTTATTGGGTTAATAAGGATACAGGGGTAAAGGAATAGACCCCTTGTTGACAATTTATTGCTGATACCCATTGGAACGTGTGTTTCTACATATATAACTATCCACATAAGGTAACTAAACATAGATGACAGTCCATATAAGGTAACTGTCCATATATTACAGTCCATATAAGGTAACTGTCCGTATATGACAGTCCATATAAGGTAACTATCCATAGATGACAGTGCATATAAGGTAACTATCCATAGATGACAGTGCAAATAAGGTAACTATCCATATATGACAGTCCATATAAAATAACTATCCATATATGACAGTCCATATAAGGTAACTATCCATGTATGGACATCAGAGCCTCCCAGTGGACACTTCAGCCATGTAATCGGCTTTTGACGATTTTGCCTACGGCTATCTAGGCATGCCGGGAATCGTCATTTTCTAACAGCTGGAGAGCCACAGATTGGGGTACACTGTTCTAGAGGAAAGCAAAACAACGTACAATTAGATGAAGCAGAAGACAGGTCTCTTTAGCTGGAAAACCTTCACAACTCAAGGAATATTAGAATATAACAATCTGTCCATACAGCCATGTTAGCAATCTTTCCATATATTTTGACATTTTTTTGGTTGAGAAAGGCGGACCCCTACCCAGACTGCTTTACCGTTGTTTCTCCACTTAATTTGACTGGAAACATATTAGTTGGTCGGCAAGTCTCACAGAAATTACATAATATAGACAAAATTATCCAAACTGTGAAACCAACTCGACAATCTCTTCTTTTACAATACTTATTGTTGATCAGTTACTCTTCAATCTAGAATTACAAGAATAACTATACTGTACGTTATATTATCCCAGAAGCCTTAATCACAGGGGATCCTACTCACAAACTGGCCTAATAATGGGAACTAGAAGTGCATACAAAAGAAATAACCTGTCATATCCTATTGATAACATGTCCTTTAATGCATGTGCAATATAAACTAATATTACAATACGATTTCAAGGTGGACATGCATATATTCTATATACATGGGGGGGTGAGCTCTCACAATCTTTATCTCTGATGGGTCCATAAAGTTATGGAGGGATATAGAGTATAATGTGTATTTGCAGCATTGTCTAATAAAGAGGACTTTCTGCTGTAAAACCAATTTGTTGCTGCTAATATGTAACTTCATCGCACAAGAAGATGTGACATAACAAGTGTCAACATACATAATGTTACTTAATGTGACTTAAATAAATAAGAGCAGCCTTCCTTATCTGGTAGTCCTACACAATACATTTATTTCATTATCAGCCAATTATTTAAATAGTCGCCATGTAAGGCTAAGTTCAAACAGCGTAAATTTTCTATTAATTACGGCCGTTGTTGCTGATTTACACTTTGCACTGCAGTCAATGGAATCCCGGCCAGAGTGTATACACATAGTATACGCTCTGGCTGGGATCCCTAGTGGCCACAGGAAAAACTGACATGTCAGTTTTGTGCAGCCGCTATTTTGTGCAGCCGCTATTCATTGAATAGCCTCCACACAGAACTGTCAGTTCACACAATGGAAAGTCCAGCTCTGGCCGCGCTTTCCATTGTGTGCTATGGTGAATTGGGATGCGAGTGCACTGGGTACTGCAGTATCGGCTGGGATGACCTTCACTGACAGTGCCGGGGTCACGGAACTGCCAGTGTTCTACAGCGTGTGAACCCGACCTAATAGTACATTTCCCCTGCAGGCTCCACTGAGTGAAATTTGAAGGGCTACAGGACAAAACTTTTCCCAGCAAGATCAGCTGATTGCTGGGATAAAAGTCGAAATTTTTACACACAGCTAACAGGGAACAACCAACATCTTTTGCCACACTCCATGCTGGATTTCCATCTTGAAAAAGTTTTGCAATCTTTTCCATCATCTCTAAGTGCTTTTGGGAAAAATGAACAAGTCCTGCAGCACTGCTTGCTATAAGAAATGTAGGTGCAGAGCAGTCAGCACTTAGGACCACAAGTACCAGACATACATATAAGCAGAAAAAACGCAGCACCCAAATCTGTTTATAACCACTTTGGTGAAAATGTATTAAACCTTGTTCAAAACGTATTTATCATTTCAAGATATGCTACCTGTTCAAGTGCACGCCGGAGTTCTTCTGAGAACCTAGAAGGTTAGGTTCACACAATGATTTTGAACGGCCGTTATTATAAGTATTATAAGCTCTTGTTTAACATACTTGGGCGGCCGTCATTGCAATCAACTCTGCTGCTGGAGGGAATCGGTATCTGGCATGTATCTGCATCGGTAGCGCATCTTGAGCGCTGCCACCTGCTTAACATTATTGTTGCCCTTTAATGACGCTAACACAAATTTTATACATTGTGTGGCCAATGGCCGTTGTTTCCATAGACATCAATGGAAATCCTCGAAGACTAAAAATCAAAATGGTGGCCATTATTTTACACTTTTTGAACATAGCAAAGGAGGGAAGTTTGTTAATTAAATGTTTTTGCAAATATATTCAACTTGACGAGTCCTACAAGTATAACTAAATTAGTTGAGATGGGAATACCCCTTTTTTGTCTGACGTTTTTGGATCTGGCATTGCATCTATATTGTTCTGTTTACTACATCTATGTATCAAAATTCAGATCTTCTACAATCAGAAATGTGTTTCAGTAGCCGCTTTGTATTGTTGGTAAGTCTTGAGTTGTCAGCACCCATACAAGTGATATGAAAACTAAACGTGATGTGTTAGCCATGCGTGTTGGAGAACTGTCAGATCAAACTGGAGCTAGACAGCTGTGATGAGATAAAAGCACTATCAGGCAAGGTTATTTATGGAAATTCCATGTGTCCATCCATAACCAATAACTTTCTACTCTCTTCATTGAGTTACTCATTCTTTCTGCCTATGGCATTTACTATCTCTTTTTATGTAGATAATGAACTCATTATAGTATACTCAAAACTAAATCTCTATGGCTCGCCTTGTCACGTGCACCTTATGCCCATTCAGGACTGTGTTCATAGGGAATATGCTACACTCCATTTGTGTTTAAATATGTATTGCCAATCATAATAGCTTTCATGGTCATTACACATTTCCCTGTACAATCCTTTTTTTATGTTTACTGTGGAAAAGTCCAAACCTCTTTGCAAGAGTTAAAGGGGTTATCCATGATCAGAAAAAAAAGCTACTTTCTTGCAAACAAAAAACAGCACCACTCCTGTCCTCAGGTTGTGTGTGGGGTTGCAATTGGTCTTCATTCACTTCATTGGAACTAACCTGCTAAGCCCAACCCAAAGTGAGGACAGCAGAGGGGCTGTTTCTGGAAAAAAAAAGTGGTCATATTTTTCTAAGCCCTTTAAGGGTAAAGGATTCACTGTCAAATCCATTATTGACCCAGTGAATCCACATCTCTGGTTTGCCACCATCACAGTCTTGGGGAAGTCATCAGAGGTTGTCCTTTTAATTTAAAGGGCTTACATAGTATGTACCTATGGACATCACCACATCAAGTGAATGATGTACTTCTAGATGGTGAGAAAGAGGAGTAGCTTTTAGGGCCTGGGCCCCATACTCAAAAGCAACATGCAGACGTATCCCGCCTGGGTGAGCTATGAGGGATGGCGCTCCAGATTGTGAACCAGTTTGGAGCATCCGCGCGTATTAACCTGTCCAGCGTTTCCTCTCCCACCACCATGTCTGCCTCCGCCACTGTGAAGCAGGAGCCAACAATGGCCAACAGTACTCCAGGTAACAAAGTATCTGGAGCAGCAGCAGGAGGACGTGCAAGTCTTGATGCCGAACAGGTTCTAACTAAAAAGAAGCTTAATGATTTGGTACGAGAAGTGGATCCAAATGAACAGTAAGATGAGGATGTGGAAGAGATGCTTCTTCAGATCACAGATGAGTGTGGGGTCTGCAGCCTGCCAACTGGCCCGACACCGTAAATCGAACACACTTGAAGTTAATCACATTCAGCTACATCTAAAGAGACAATGGGAAATGTGGGTTCCTGGATTCGGATCAGAAGAGATCAGGCCTAGAGATGAGCGAACCGGGTTCGGGTTCGAGTCCTTCGGAACCCGAACGTTCGGTATTTGATTAGCTGGAGCTGCTGAACTTGGATAAAGCTCTAAGGTTGTCTGGAAAACATGGACACAGCCAATGACTATATCCATGTTTTCCACATAGCCTTAGGGCTTTATCCAACTTCAGCAGCCACCGCTAATCAAATGCTGAAAGTTCGGGTTCGGATGGACTCAAGTATGCTCCAGGTTCGCTCATCTCTAATCAGGCCCCATACAAAAGTATGTACAACTAAGGTTCATATACAGAGAATGGCTTTAATAAACAAAACTCAGAAGAAGTAGACTACCCAGCTGTAATGCCCACACTCCTCATATGACTCCTTTGTCCTACAGAAACTAGAGCAGACACAACTTCTTCAAGGAAGAGCCTAACTTTGGAGATGAATCTACACATCTAGTAATGCGGACTTGGCTTTATATTAGTCCTGCATTACAAAATCCCCTGGCAGGGAATGTGTTAAAAGGAAACTCTAACCTACTCTAACCTACTGATAGTCCCCTATTGCGCACAAGGTGGAAGGTATGTCTCTTACCTTTCTCCTCGGCACCGTTCCTGTGCTGTTAGTAGAGTAATCCTTGGTCCGGAGCACTGTTAGGAGCACTGCCCCACCTCCATAGCACCGGGCCGGCCCGCTTCTTCTAATGATAATCAATGGAGCGGACAGGCCGGATTGGTGCTCTAAGGGCGGAGCAGTGCTCCTAACAGTTCTCCGGACTGAGGATTACACTGCTAACAGCACAGGAACGGCACTGAGGAGGAAGGTAAGAGATACCTCCCTCCTTGGCGCTCCATGTGCAAGAAGGGGCTACCAGCAGGTTCTATTGGATGAACCTGCTGATAGTTCCTTTTTAAATTGTCATTACCTTTTCTATATATAAAAGACAGGGGCTTGTTTGATAAAAGATTATTAATGTTATTCTGAAAAAAGACATATCTTTTATCACTACATCAAAAGAAAGTTAATATATAAATTATCAGTTTATTGTACAATCTACCCCGATAATTTCATTTATAAGCTGCAATTAAACTATGCCGAAAGAACCTGGTAACTAAGAAAGAGGAAGTTTCTCATCTTATGAAAGGCTTTAAAAAACGATTTATGATATTTTACAGCTTTTGACTGTATGCAAAGTGCACTGTCACTCATTATGTATGACCTACATCTTTAGTATAATATTCTGTGCTCCACCGACTATCATAGGTATGATGCTAAGTCACAAGCAAACTTGAATGTGTTTCCTAATACCCAAGTTAGGGGAAATCATTGAGGTAAATATAGAGCGATAAGTGTTAGCCATTGAACCACCATAGACCCTCAGAGATATTAGATAAAACCTATACTAGACTGATTCCTTTATTAGATATATAATATTGTAATATATTATTATTATTATTATTATTATTATTATTTTATTTATTTTTTACATTAAGTCGCAGCACTAAATGGAAACATAGCCCCTCTGTTGCTGCCAATGGTTGTGTTGGGAACTGCAGGGCTGCTGAAGCCCTAGTAAGGGCACAGTTACATATTGCTAGTGCTTCTACATGTAGTGTTAGGGATACTAAGCCTCCCTTAATGTCTAATCTATTGCATGTTAGAATTAGAATAGACAGTACAGTTGGTTAAGATTTCTATATCAGTAGCACTACAGCTCTATGACCACAGGCTGCTTCACCAAGTCTAATGCCTATTCTAATGCTATTGTCTATTGTAATGCATGTAAGACATCAGGGGAAGCTCAATATCGCTAAAACTAGTAGTATATAACTATGCTCGGATTAGGGCTTGAGCAGCCCTGCAGTTCTTGAAACAGTCATTGGTGGCAGCAGAATGTCAAATGTTAAAAACTGTTTTCTATTCACCGAAATACCACTTTAGACCCTTCATCACCCTAGAAAACCAGAGGTGTTAGATATTAACTGCAGGTATATTTTAGGAATACAATCACTAACTTTTTAGCCACCCTATGTAAAATGTGTAATATAGTACATGTGAAACGTTGCTATCTTCATTTTGGGCACAGATGTACTATGAGAAATCCTGCTTTTGCACCTATATACAACATGCATTGATCTTTTGATATATTGTACATACAGTAGGTGCAAAAGCGGCACAGTGCATCAGTGCCCAAAATGAAGATAGCAAAGTTCCACATGTACTATAATTCATATTTTACATAGGGCATCTAAAGGGTTAGCTACTGGCCACCTATTTTTGACAGTATTTGTGTCTATGGGGACCAGGTATTAAATATTAAATGCATCACTCCAAGGCGAAGACATTGCTTACAATAGCCACCTAAGGTGCTGCAGTAGTAAAGCAAAATAAAAAATAAAAAAAGTCTTTTAAAGCGACTCTGTAACCACAATCTGGCTCCCCAAACCACTCGTACGTTTGGATAGCTGCTTTTAATCCAAGATCTGTCCTGGGGTCCATTAGGCAGGTGATGCAGTTATTGTCCTAAAAAACTGCTTTTAAACTTGCAGCCCTTTGTCAGATTGGCGTGGCCTAGAGTCTCTATGCCCTAGGCCTGCACCACCTCTCTGTCCCTTCTCCCCACCCTCTTCCTTATTAGTAATGCAACTTGGCAGGATTTCTCCCATTCATCACCTGTCTGAACACTGCACATGTGCTGGATAGTTAAGTCCCCTGTGCAGTGTTCAGACAAGTGATGATTAGGAGAAATCCTGCCCTGGATGACGATGAGGACAGGGAGGAGGGACAGAGAGGCGGTGCAAGCCTAGGGCACAGACACTCTAGGCCACGCCAATTGGACAGAGGGCTGCAAGTTTAAAAGTTGTATTTTAGGACGATAACTGCATCACCTGCCGAACGGACCCCAGGACAGATCTTGGATTAAAAGCAGCGATCTGACGGTACACACAGTTTTGTAAGGGGAGGGGGGATATTGTGGGTACAGAGTCGCTATAACTTTCTCCTGCTCCAACCCTGATTATTCCTACAATTTCTAAATACCTCTAGGAATAGCTGTCCTCTACAATGATATTGCATACGGTCAACAAATGGTCAATGAAGTGTTATTACGCTGCCTTTCTTCTTGAACATTAAATTTGTCCTTGAAGACAGAAGAAGGAGCCAGGTGCCATGGTCTGTTCTGCCAATTCCTGCAATCAGCATGGGAAAGCCCTGCAAATGCCACGAACAAAACCCTCTCCCAGTTTGGCAGTCGTAGATGTTTTCAGCTTGACTCAATGGCTGCCAGAGAGGGATCTAACAATTATGTTCTCTCTCATTTATTTGCTGCTATTCATCATCCTGGATAACTTCCTCATTTCTTTCTTTTTTTTATAAATACAATATAAAGAGGAAGATATATGATATATAGATTTATAATGACACAAATCATCATCCAAATAGATAAAGATATGTACTTATTATCTATTTGTCTAATTTGCATAATTAAAAAACATGGGGGCATACTGCAGTTCCGGCCTCAGTAACCTCTAGTAATCCGCTCTTATCGCCAGCCACACGTTTCCTCTTTAGGGATAGTTTACTGTTACGGGACATCCAATTGAATTTGAGTCCATGTAATACATAGAATAGCCAAATTTTCCATAGCTAAAATTGCTAATTTTTAGTAGCTTTCTTCCTTACTGAGAGGTGACGTAGCTATAGGAAGTGCAGAATTTTGCACCCCTGTAAACCATGTCACATTTTCATCTGACACCACCTGCTGGAGAAGTCCTGTATTGCTCCAGGTGGGAAACTGTTTAAAAGGTGAGGATTAACTAACTACAGGGGGCTTTTACCTAATGGGGGAGGGGATTATCTGTCTACTAGGGGCATTTACCTAAAAGGAATGGGAAGATTTTCTCCCTACTGGGGGCATTTACCTAATGAGAAGCAGGACATTATCCACTCACAGGGGGCATTAACCTAATGTGGGATTACCTACCTACTAGGTGCATTTACCTAATGTGGTATTACCTACCTACTGGGGGCATTTACCTAATGTGGTATTACCTACCTACTGGGGGCATTTACCTAATGTGGTATTACCTACCTACTGGGGGCATTTACCTAATGTGGAATTACCTACCTACTGGGGGCATTTACCTAATGTGGGATTACCTACCTACTGGGGGCATTTACCTAATGTGGGATTACCTACCTACTGGGGGCATTTACCTAATGAGAGGCAGGAAATAATCCAATTACAGGGGGCATTAACCTAATGAGGCGATTACCTACCTACTGGGGGCATCTACCTACTGGGGGAGAGGTTCTGTCTACTGGGCTCTAATGAATGTTTTATCTACATACTGGGGAAATCTTGCTAATGGAAAAGAGTTCTACGCAATGGGGGCATCTACCTAATATGGGAGGTCTTCTACCTAATGGGGAGGGGTGCCACCTACTGGTAGCATCTAACCAATGAAGGTTTATCTACCTACTGGGACAACCTACCTAAAATGGGGGAATTATTTACCTATTGGAAAGATTTACCTTATTGAGGGGATTACTTAACCTAATTTTTTGCCTTGCCCTAGGTACTGCCAATCCACACTACGTCGCTGGTTGTATCTAGTATTTTAGAATGTTAATGGGTTAATAATGTTGTCAAGTGAGAGTAAATGAGGGTAATTACTAAACTTACATGAGAAACCCTACATATAAAGCTTCAGGATGAAATCGTGTTTTTGTCTTTGGCCGGGAATACAATTGTACTGCAAAAAAAATCCACAACGGTGAAACATCTGTGAATAAGTTTGGCAGTGAATAAGAGCTGGGTTTATTTACTGATGCAATTCTATTGCCTTACATCTCTTCTCTCTTTATGTTCTTGGATTTTCCTCTTTCTGCAAATCCTAAGGGATGCTGTGCTGTTGAATTAGAATTTAGGTTTCTTCCCACTCCTTTCTGCTGGGCCACATCAATCTTTTTCAATTCGATACTCAGAGTGGCGCCTGCTTTGTCGGAGAACATGAAGTCGCTAGGCCACTGGGTGTTTGAGTATTTTTAAAGTAACTCACCATACCATCCACTGCGCTCCATCTACTGTGCCGTCACCTATAGTTCTGGAAATTATAGGTTGTTTTTTAATAACTTCACATCATTTATTCTTTATCGTTATTTATTTATTTGACTCAATAATAAATTAATTAATATTAAGACAAACAATATCCCTCCAGGGTACGGAACGGTTTTATTCTCCGCCACGCCGAGCAGAACACAAAGTATAATTTTACTTGAATATTGTATAAAACAAAGAGCTGCAGGAAAGCCACTTACACAGCGTCAGTTCCAGAGCTCTGCCCGCTGTTCTCCTCAATCTACCCAGCGACAGGATGGTGGAGAATGATTGCTGTATTGTGGGGGTTCTGCCAGCCGCAGACACATAGCTCATTGTCCTGGATATCCTTATAAATACAGCTCGCTTCTCACCTCCTCTTTTAAACATACACTGAGCCTCTAAACGCTTTATATAGCGTGAGACGTTCATTCATTATTACAGAAATGCCAGAAAATCGTGTCACAGGATCACAGGGAGCTGTAATGACTTGACAGCTACAATATAAAGTGTAAGGGATTACAGGGGTTGTACAGTCTATTAAACACAAAACATACTTGCGGAGGCGCTATTAAGGGTATCGCGCGTCATATAATTATAGCATGAAGAGAAAGGTGTAAAGATATGTGGACGATTTATTTTTCTTCTTTTTTTTTTTTTAAAGGTACAGGTTCCTCATACTTCATTTTGATGCAGGGGTCACAAGCAGTTAATGGCAGCACTGGCTCTTCATCCCAGACTACCAGGACTGAAGATGTGATAAATACATAAGAGTGAGGCCTGCCTTTCCAACTATTTTTATATAGTTTTATATAGCCTCAATGTATTTTAAATATAAAAATTTAAAAATAAAAAATAAAAAAACTGCTTTAGGGTACGTTCACATGTACAGGATCCGCAGCAGATTTGATGGTGTAGATAGCAATGTAACTAAATAACTGAACACAGCATCAAATCCACCCACAGCACCCACAAATCTGCTGCAGATCCTATACATGTGAACGCACCCTTAGAGGAAAAGTCAGACGATTTTGAAAATCCAGCAGCCAGCAGGGGGCAATCTGATTAGGAAAACGCACTTACCTTTCCCTGTTTCTGCGGTGAGTGGTGGGACTAGCCTCGAGACCACCGCCCGAAGGCATTTTCCCCCGAGTTGTGATGAGGTCACAACTCGGCCTGTCCTGGCTGATGGACTGGCTGCTCAGCCAATCAGTGACTCGAGCGGCGTCCTGCCCCTGTCACTGACTGGCTCAGCAGCCAGTACATCGACCAGGTTGTGGCATGTGCACCCCGGAGATCCCCGAGCCTGGCGGGGGTCCCAACGCTGGTTCCGCCGCTCAACGCGGGCACGGGGCGAGCTTCAATTTCTTCGCTGCCAGCTACTAGATTTCTCTTTTAATTAAAAAAAAAAAAAAAATGTTATCTTCAATATCCAACTTCTATAGAGACCTTTGTGTTTCCATAGTAACAGACTGCAAACGATGTAGTCTGATCTTACTCCTAATCATACTCCTTCCACAGTTTGCAAGTTTGTTAAATGTTCTCATGGGAACATATAGGTCTGCAAAGGAGTTGTGTATAAAGAACAGTAAGCAATTGCGTAACTAAAAGTTCTTTATTTTAGATATATTGGGGGAAAAATGGTTGTAAAGGTAAAAGAAGCCGGAAAACTACCAAACATGAGCTATTGAGATTAAATTCCTGGTATTTTCCCTTATTCATACAGTACTTCCTACCAACCCTAGATGTCAAATGAGGGGACTGGCAAATCCAATAGACATTAGATTACTGTCAGACCCTGAAGAAATGAGTGGACTCCATTGGGAATTGTTCTCTTGTGTGATAAACTGCCTATAATGTGGCATATGTGGCAGTCATGAGAATGATTAGAGCTACCTCATTTCTATGAGCTCTATCAAGAAATTAGCCGTGTTACCAAATCGGCAGTCCACCCAGGTTGCCAACTTGTAAAAAAATTGATCATATTGGACAAAGAATAATTTTTCCATCAGAAAATATATTATAAAAAGAGTAATACACACTGATAGGTCAATATACCGATTACTAATAAATGACAAAAGAAAACTACCATGACAATGACCTGCTAGTACCACCAGCCTAAAAACATCACAGACACAAGAAAAAGGTTCCTAGGCTCTTTTTGGGCCATCCAGGATGTCCAGGGATTTACAGATGGTTAGCAATGGGACTTTTTTTGATACCATTTGAGTCTATGTCCTATGGATGTATGCAACATTCCAGCACTGAAGGATCCCCTTGACACAGCATGTATGTGGTCCGCAATTGGTGAGCAGATGGCAGGCGTTAAAACATGATACATTATATGAGAGTCCTCACACTGTAAAGGGTCTAATGGCCTGTATATTACTGGCTTTATTGCTCTCGGTCTCTTAAGAACAGCAGGTAAAAAAAGATAATGATCTGGGCTACCTAAGATATTGTTTCCTTCAAGTCTGTCTGGAATATCTATTTTTGAAAAAAATTGAGACAGAGCTTAGGTCTCCATAAATGTGCAATGAAATATACATTACTGTCTGTTTCTAGAATATTTTTTGTATAAAACACTGCCTAAGGCTACGTTCACACATAGTATTTTAGTTATTATTTTTCCAACTAGAACCAGTGGCTTTGTTCTCACATAGTATTTTGGGCAGTGTTTCTGTCAGTATTTTGGTCAGTAATTTTAGTTAAAATCAGAGAAAAAAACTATAATAGAAAGATTTGCACACTAAGGGGGACATGTCTGAAAAGGCGAAAATGCCTTCTATAGGCGCAGATGGGGCCAATCAACGTAAAAATATTTGCAAATGGTATTTTTGCTAATTTTTTTGGGATCTGCCCCATCTGCGCCACCTTCGCCAATGGGGCGGACAGGGGTTTTTACGGGGGTGCAGCAGCACACAGAGGCCGCGTCCCCTCTGTGTGCTGCTGCACCCCCGTAACAACCCCTGTCCGCTACATTTATCATTTTTCAATGGAAAAAGGATACTGAAACCTATGCCAGCTCTGAGCTGGCGTAGGTTTCAAAATTTCCACATGGATGGGCTCTGTGTGATCAAGATTTATGTAGAGACAATGCACCTCTACATAAATCCCCTGAGGTACAGAGCTGCTGGGACATGTCCCCAATGTCTTTTTTGGACGTTTGACTTTTTTTTGGATGGCAATCATTTTGCGGCCAAATAACAGTCCTTATTTGTGGATTAAAGGGGTTGTACACCAAAAAAATTTTTCTTTCAAATCAACTGCTGCCATAAAGTGCCAGAAATTTATAATTTACTTCTAATATGCCCAGCAGGAAGTTGTATTATTTCCAGTCTGGAGAGCAGGAGAGGTTTTCTATGGGGATTTGCTGCTGCTCTGGACAGTTCCTGACATGGACAGAGGAGGCAACAAAGAGCACTGTGTCAGACAGGAAAGAAAACACCACTTCCGGCAGGACACACAGCAGCTGATAAGTACTGGAAGACTTAAGATTTTTTAATAGAAGTGAATTACAAATCTCTGGCACTTTATGGCACCAGTTGATTTGAAAGAAAAAAAAAATTGGTGAACAACCCCTTTAATGGCCATTGTTTAGAAATAACGTCCATTATTTAGGTGTGAAATGTCAGCCGTCCAAAAAATGACCATCAAACGCTCAAAGTTTGTCATACACAACATTTCTAAATACACAACATTTAAAGCGACTCTGTAAAGCTGACCCACAATCTGCTCCCCCCCCCCCCAAAAAAAAAAAACCACATGTACCTATGGATAGCCACTTATAATCCAAGATCTGTCCTGGGGTCCGTTCGGCAGGTGATGCAGTTATTGTCCTAAAAAACAACTTTTAAACTTGCAGCCCTGTGTCAAATGGCCATGGCCTAGAGTGTGTGTGTGTACCCTAGGCTTGCACCACCTCTCTGTCCCTCCTTCCCACCTTCTTCTCCATTAGGAACGCCCCAAGCAGGATTTCTTCTATTCATCACCTGTGTGAACACTGCACGGATGTTAGATCGTTAAGGAACCTATGCAGTGTTCAGACAAGTGAGGAATAGGAAAAATGCTGCCTGGGGCATTCCTAATGGTGAAGAGGACAGGGAGGAGGGATGGAGAGGGCATAGACACTCTAGGCCACGCCAATTTGACACAGGGCTGCAAGTTTAAATTTGCTTGTTAGGACAATAACTGCATCACCTGCCGAACGGACCCCAGGACAGATTAAAAGCAGCTATCCAAAGGTATAAGTGGTTTGGGGGGAAAGAGTATAGGTACAGAGTCAACTTTAAATTTGGGTGCACCTCTCAATGTCAGTTAGACTGGCGAACAATCTAATGTGAATGGTGGCCTCCTGACTTTTCCTGATGCATGAAGGTTTGGGCAAGTTGGAATTCAATAGAAAGTTGAGTGCAATTTGCAGCATGGGTGAAAACTGTTTTCCAGCTTAGTTCTGTATTCAGGAAGTGCTTCTGACTGATGAAACTATATCATATTTTGAGTAATGATGGGTAGAAAATTATTTTTGAGAGGACCCCAAAGAGTAACAATTTGTAAAATAAAAAAAAAAGTTTATACATTGTTTTAAAGGAGGACTCAAAATCCAGTGCCGGCAGGACAGGAACATAATAACGAAGTCAAACTTACCTCGGTGTGGTTACATCACAACTTAGCTGAGAAATGCCCGCTCAGCCAATCAGTGACTGAGGCGGGGGACCTCTGCCGTCACTGACTTACTAAGTGGGTAGTTCCTGCACGCAGGTCGGAACAGGAACTGAAAGAAAACAGGAGATTGGAGGCTGTCAGTATTCTTGTGGCACTACAAGGGTTATGAGGATGGGTAAGTATAACTTATGTTCCCACCCAGCCCTGGCAGCACTGGATTTTTAAACGTTCTTCTTTAATAAAGTTATATTACTTTATTATTTACCTTAACATAACTGTATATTTTATGCCCCCAATGTTTGTGTCGGGAACTGCAGAACTGTCCAAGCCCTGGCCCCTGCTCCTCTGCTCTGATCAAGTGCTGCTGGTGACCCAGTGCTTTTGATACAGAGCCCCCCATGTGCTATATATTCTTATTTGTTGAATGTATGGAAAATTCTGTCCAAATAGACAGAGATAGAAGATATTGCAGAACTGGGAGAGAACATCTATTCCTTACATCTTTTCACTTTTAAAGTATTGATTCATCAAAAGGAATTTGTAAAACGTAAGGAAGAATAAAATTGGTAGGGACTTCAATAAGTCTGAATGAATAAATAAGAAAAAAAGAAACCAGGGAAATAAATCCATTTATTAAAGGAATAAGATGGTGTGATATTTGTCAGTACAATCACCTGCTGCAAAAGAAGTGTATACTTGTTAATATGTTGTCCTTCTCTATAACACACTGGGACATGGGAGTCTCTTACCGTATTATTTTTTTTTTTGTTTAAAAATTGCCGTAAAAAAACACTAGGATTTTGCATTCGTGTTTTTTTATATATACAGTAGTTTATGGTTTTGTTTTATTTTTTACCAAATAGCATTTTAGTACCTTTGGTTGTGATTTTTCAGTGGTGTTTTTTTTATTACAATTTTATCTTCAAAGGGTTCCAGGATTGGTGCTAAAGAATATTAAAAAGGCAACAAAAATAAACCTGCAACATGCATTTACACATGCCATTTTATAAGCAAAAAAAAAACCCCATAGAAGTCTACAAGTAAAAAGAAAAAAAAAATACCACTAACCCCCCAAAAAACGCATCATGAGTAAAGCAAAAAGCCATGATAAGCGTATATTGGTGATTTGTATAATTTTTGGGGGGCAATACAATACTTTAATAAAAATTTTCAGTTAACTTCTTGACTTCCTGCTAACAACTGGCTGCAACTTTTTGTTCAAGAAAATTAAGTAAAATGTCTGGAGAAAACACAGTACAAAACTCCACTATTTCCTATGTGTGACACCAGTGCAATAATAATGAATGCATATTGGGTACCGCTCACGGATCTTACTAATATTCTACAACGAAAAACATTTTCTAATGTAATTGGGACACGACATCTGATGATCGCGTCTGGGATACATCAAAGGCTTACCTGAGGGGTCTATTGATCAAAGAAATAGCAAGTCTACAAAAAGAGGCCAAGGTACAGGAGGCCAAAATATCTTATAATATATCAAAGCAACTACAGGATAAGAGCTTATTGTGAAAGGCTCAAGAGCAGCACAAAGACATCTATATGAGAATAGACAAAGATCAATTCCTAAGGGACAAGCTGTCTTTGGTGGGTAAAACTTTGGGTCTCGGTGTATGCGGATGACATTCTTTTCTAATTGATACAAATATTTCAATGAGTTCTGCCATGAGTATAATAGAGGAATATAGATCTTAGGGGTTAACATCAGTGTTCTCTTAAAGTGAAAGTACCATCAGGTACCGCGTCCTGGTTGGCATGTACAGTGCTGTTCTATCCACAGGTACCGGGCCGGGGCTGCAGCATCTGCTGGTACATGCGATTTAACACCTGTGCTCTAGAATCAGCCCGGCTGTACATAGCTCGTGCCTAGTATTGCATTTAAATCGCATTAACGCAAATGACAAATTCTAAACTGAATCTCTCAGTAGGCTGTTAGCTGGAAATTAAGTAAGCTGTGGGTTAAAATGTCATAAATCTCATAACCATTTCATTCTGATAACAAGTATCTAATGCAGCGGAGGTGAGATACAGTGTTTCCGTACCCTAAGGTCACCCTCATTGCAATCCTTGTATCTGATCACTTCTATTCCTCTACTTAGTATAATCCTACAGTTCAGACTATAGTGCTATGATTCCAGCAGGCATGTGAAGCTCAGTTGCAGTCAGTAAGGCTTTAATATTCAATTGCCTTTTTCTTGCTTAGGAATGCAAAAAAAAGAGGCAGAAACATAAAAAAGAAACAAAAAAAATAAATAAATAAGAATTTTAAAATGTGTCAATGAGGAAGCTGTTGGTTCATCAGCAGGAAGCGCTGCCCGTCTTATCTCAGCAGCCCGGCATTTCACACACTGGTTTGACATGCGCAAGTAGGTCACGGTGATGATCGCTTGTGATCATGATAACAGATTGTTCTATACAGAAGAACGGGGGATGGAATATATAAGGAAGTGCTGATACAGTCTATGCAGTGACTTACTGTCACACTGCCTGTGGGAATACATTCCAGGTAACGATGATATATAGTTCTATATGGTCACTTATTACATAGATAGAAAGAAGCAAATAAGCATATATAAATAGTAACAGTATATGATTATAGCGTACTCATTTTCATGTAAAACTTAATTTAAAGAAGAGTTTAAAGAGATTAATTTAATGAGACAGAGCTGCAATACTGGAGAAGAGTCCATGGACTGGAGGGGTGCCGATAATTGGAAAATATGCTAAGCTGTGGGTATTAATCTCATATATCCACTTTAGCAAAGTCTTCTGCATTAGTATGTCTTGTTCTTAAAGGGGTTGTACACCAAAAAAAAATTTCTTTCTAATCAACTGCTGCCATAAAGTGCCAGAGATTTGTAATTTACTTCTATTAAAAAATCTCAATCACTCCAGTACTTATCAGCTGCTGAATGCCCAGCAGGACGTTGTATTATTTCCAGTCTGGAGAGCAGGAGAGGTTTTCTATGGGGATTTGCTGCTGCTCTGGACAGTTCCTGACATGGACAGAGGAGGCAACAGAGAGCACTGTGTCAGACAGGAAAGAAAACACCACTTCCTGCAGGACATACAGCAGCTGATAAGTACTGGAATACTTAAGATTTTTTAATAGAAGTGAATTACAAATCTCTGGCACTTTATGGCACCAGTTGATTGGAAAGAAAAAAAAATTAGGTGAACAACCCCTTTAAAGAGAAGCTGTCATTAGTTTCATGCTGCCTGAGCGGCAAGTCATTGGGACAGTGCCTGGCGGATCCTGCCTGCCCTGATGACCTTAAAGTGGTTGTGTCATTAAAGGGATTGTCCGGTGTTCCTTGGTGTCGCCGGTTTCCCCTGCTGACTGCAGAGGCTCCATTTCTGGGACGAACTTGTCTCGAGAGCAACAACTGGCTCAGCCAATCACTGGCTGTGGGGCTGCCCTGTCTCAGGCAGTGATTGGCTGAATGGACTGTCACTCCCGAGAAGAGTTTTTCCTAGAAGTGGAGGCTCTGCAGTCAGCAGGGGATACTGAGGACATCAGAGGAAGACACAGAGGTAGCACGTACAGGTATGGATAAAATGTTTATTGTTTTATATGCACCAGCAGCAAGATATTAAAAAAAAGGCTGACCGCCGGACAACCCCTTTAAAAAAAAAAAAAAAAGGTCTAAACTGATGCATTATGTGAAATTAAACACATTTCAAATGTACAAGCATTTCTGGAATTGTACTGGTTGAGAGATATACACTTACTAGTCCCCCATGTACTAAGGTGGGCAAGGCCTGCAAGCAAGGTGGTTATAGCCCCTTACACTTGAGTACCTAGTGTCAGAATAGGCCCCTCCTTAAGGTAGCCCACTGTCCTTAAAGTGTCACTGGCGATTTTAAGAAATGTTGTGATTGGGCTTATTAGGCAAATATGCCATTATCTGCATTTAAAAAGACTTTTCCCAGGTCCCCCCTCCTCTCCTTTCTGTCATCCACTGCTCATTATCAGGAAATCTAGGCTCTTTTACATCAGTTGAGTCTTGTCTTTTCTATGGAAGAGGGAGATTAGTCGGCAGCAGAGAGCAGAGAACAAAGGATTACACAGCAGGGAGCCGTTGAAAGCCCCTATTCAGAGTTCAGAGAGGTCAGTGCTGACATCAGAGGAGATAGCCTGGTATTGTAGCTGTAAATTAACTCTTTGTTGTCCTGTTTTGGTGCCTCATCTCCCTCCACCCCTCCCCTCTCAATAGAGAACAATGAAAAAAATTAACGACATTGGCACTTTAAAGTTAAGTCAAGTCTATGGGGGAGATTTATCAAAGGGTGTAAAATTTAGACTGGTGCAAACTGCCCACAGAAACCAATCACAGCTCAGCTTTCCTTTCAGCACTGCCTAAAGCTGAGCTGTGATTGGTTGCTGTGTGTAGTTTGCACCAGTCTTAATTTTACACCCTTTGATAAATCTCCCTCATCTCACAAGTAACTGCTAAGGTAGTGATTTTCAAGAAGCGTAACTATTCCAAGTACTCCCAGTATACATGGTAAGGCTATGTGCACACTCTGTATGAGACCGGCTGTTCCGTGACCCCGGCCGGGTCACGGAACAGCCGGTCTCTGGCCGGATCATCTCGGCTGGTACTTAAGTACCGGCCGAGTGATCTTTCCGGCCGCGGAGCTGCCCGCATCAGAGCTTCCTATAGCCCACAGTGAAGCAAGCGGCCGGAGCCGCTTGCTTCACTGTGTGAACTGACAGGTCTTTTACTGAATTCCGTCCGCAGAAAACTGACCTGTCAGTTTTTTCCGGCGCCGCACAGGATCCAATTGACAATAAGGCTATGTTACACACCGCAAAACTACGGCCGTAGTTCTGCGGTGGGAACTACGGCGGTAGTTTTACGCAGTGTGAACATAGCCTCAAGCAGTGAGTCAAGTATGTCCAATGTATAAAAGGGATCTCAGTCAGCCAACTCTCAAGCTACCTACAGTTGAAACCAGAAGTTTACATACACTGTATAAAAAGACACATATGCTCTCTTCTGGCATTTGGCATATATAAATATCTTTGGTAATCCTAATTGACCTAACAACTAAAGGTTTAATCTGAATTCATGTCAGATAGTAAGGAAAACATGAACATATGTCTTTTTATATAGTGTATGTAAACTTCTGGTTTCAACTATAAATTTAAAAGTATACATTTATTTTAATGAAGTAATATAACTTTATCAAAACAAGCTATGAAAACGTTGGACATTCTTGTACCTTTGCATTTGGCGTGACTAGCAATAACTTGAGCTGTTACAGACAATGATGGGATCAGGTGGAATACGAAGAAGCAATACATTTGAGACTGAGAACAAATCTTGAGATTAAAGTGAAGAAGAGAGTGAAATAAATTAGACGTGTTTGTCTTTACACAATGATGAGCGTTGAGTCACACAACAGAAACAAATCATGGGCAGAAGGTCATTTTCATCAGTATTCTTTCTGGAGACTCTTATTTATTACTGTGCGTGTTGACTTGTACATTAAAAGGAGATGTCATAGCAAAAACCATCCCTAGAGCCGGTCAAATGTATAGAAGGAACTCGGCACTCACCAGATGAATATGATGGATGAAGGCCATGCCTGACCAAGCGTATTTGATGTGATGCATATTGCACTGACTAAATAAGCTCATTTTCATCTGGTAAGTGCTGATTCCTTTTATACAAACTATTGGATCTCTCCACTCCACCTCGTGCACCACCGACCAGCAGAATGCCGTCTTCCTACTCTCTAGAGCTGGTCAAAGACACGAGAGCTAAGCCAGCTATTGTCTGCATCACTCATAAGACGTGTGACTGTAACTTTGAGTGAACATTTATAACTAGGTGCTTCGAGGAAAAAGAAACAAAAACTCCGCCATCAGTTTTCATTACCACCGAATGGCTGACCGATTTTCTGGATGGTGTCAGGATTCTTAAGCTCTTTAACGTGATGGTATAATCCAATATACACATAAAAGAATTAGAAGCTTTCCATCCACCCAACTAGACACAAGGAAATATCACCTACACCCCCACCAACCAGACAGTGTAGAATGTACCCTAACCATATTACTGATGTCGAGGTGCCTTCCCAAAGAAGGCCTGCTGTTGTTGGCTGTCTCCTAATTAAGTTGGAGAATGGGTCCGGATCCCCTCTCCCACACCATGCACTTAGAATGAAGACACAGACAACGTATCTTGCAAACAAGTCTGGTGTAAATGGGCCCAGTTTTATTATGGTGATCACATTTTATAGACAGATAAAATATAGGGTGGTAACAAATGCTAATAAGGCCTAGATGAGGCGGTGCTAGTGATTTAGATATTCAGTCATGCGCAATAGCATCTATATTAGTATCCATTATTATTATTTAAAAAGGTTAGAACAACACATTCTGTGCAATGATACTTTCACATTATTCCCACTGTAACAGACAGTCAGCTTTCCTCTGAGAATGTCCTTGAACACTGATAAACATGTCTCTGAGGGAAATAGTTCTTGAGACAAAACATTCTTAGGTAAGCAATGTTCCAACTATCTCTGAGAACCCACCTTTGTTTATACAGAAAAAACCAATGGATATGAATGTAAAATGCAAAGTCATACACTATATACGTCATCAACTTCAAAAAACTAATAACTATGGATATATTTTGACAGATAAATTGTTTACATAAGGATGTTGATACATACATAAGGATGCTAAAAAACATTTGTTATCTGCTTATGAGAATTATAGAATAACATTTATTATCTGCTGGGAACAGGTTCAGTCACATAGGAGAGTTCCATAATCTCGAGACCAGCTGTATATCCTTGAACAAGTTCAGTGAAAGTTCCATGAGAAAAAGTCTTATTGTTTCTTTCAAACTTTGGATGGAAAAGGATTTATTTTTCTTTCAAACTTTGGATGGATTAACTCATTCCTCTCAGTGTCCCCCCTTTTTGGCGATGATGAAGAAATCTGGGTCCTGGACAGGATTAAATCCCAATATGTACCCTAAACACTCTCTAACCGCGGGTTGTCAGGGTGCGGATGCTTCTGGGTCCAACACCATCACCTAGAGCCACATGGGCATATCCTCCTCCAAGAGATTTCCTCATCATAACGCCAATCTAGAAGGAAAAGAAACAAACATCATTACTTATAGAGTATAAGATTTAGTCTTTGTAACTTGCTGACAACAACAGCATAATCCTTTGATTACACAATAGACCAATAAAAGAAACATCATGATCTGACACATCCCCCCTTGAGTAGCAGTCAGAAAATCAAGCACCACAGTGTGCTGGTTAAGTTGCCTCTGCACTGCTACTGAGGTGTTGAGTATATCCAGTATGTCAAATATCTGATCATCTAAATAGTCTGTGGCTTCAACTAATTTGTCCCAAGTTTGCATCACCATAAGATACAGAAATAAAGTACTAAAAAATTTGTTGAAAGTTATAGATGGCGGAACAAACTTACAGCAGATGAGATAGGTAGGTCTGCAATAACCGAAAGAAAATACTAAACAATGGGTGAGTCTGTACAGTATACATAAATATACAGCTTAGTTACAACAAAACAAATAAAAGCTTATTATCAATACCCAAAATAACATATATATATGACAAATACCTCTCCGGATTTTATCAAAATAACCAAACCTTATTGTCTTATCACTGTATATAACAGACGTGACTCTATAACAAGGACTTTACCACTTCGGTATCATGTGGGTATTGGAAAGTCACAACAACTAACTTTAAAGAGTTTCTGAAAAAGGAAAGTTTAGATGTGAGCAAATCTTATCTCATGGCAAAATTAAAATAAAAAGTTGATTGACACATAAACTAAAAACAGCACAACAGGTAAATGCAATAAAATCTCCACAATGTGACCTACTATGTAACCACTAGATTCACTTATAATAACTAGATAGTGAATTCACAATCTTCAGTATGGGATTCTCAAAATTTCCACTTCTTTTTAGTCTTTTTACTTTATTTTGTACCTAGAAAACGTCTTTATGATTAGATCACACAGGACTAATGACTGGTCGCATGGTCACATCTCTTCCTGTACATAATCATATAGTATAATACATACACCAATAATATGAAGTAACTCGGCGCTTATTACCGATATAATATTTGGATCCTACTGAATTGTCTCTTGTCTGACTGAGATCATCACATATTACACATAAAATAACCACCATAGAAATAAAAGCAAAGTGTAAACGATACATCACCTAAGGTTTCAAAGCCTTTTTATGAGAATAATATATCATATGATCCTTTTTGTAATAGTAGCATTGGTATAGATCCTTTATCCTTAAACCCATCTTTTGACTGACAGGCCTCTTTACAGACACTTGGACTCTTGGCCTCAGTTATATCGCTTCTTTTAAGGCCACTAGTATCACCTCAGACATTGGCTTTGTTGTCTCCCATAGCTTTGGCTGACCTGTAAAGAAGACACCAATACAAACAAGGAGATACCTATATAGGCCACATGTGGCAGGTGGATGACGTCCACTTACATTCCCTGAAACAGGCAGGAAGATGACAGACTATGCAGACAGGCACTTTACCGTGTTACTTACAGTAGGTTATGGCAGGTGTAGACAATACAGCCGTACACAACCCTCTCTGCTATATTTGTTGTCCCCTGGGCCGCCCAATGTGAGGATACTATACACCACATTACACATGGCTTCCTTCTGCTGGTTTTGTCAGATCACTTACAGTGGGATACAAGGCTGTCGGCAAATAGTTATTGGATGCCATCTTTACCCTGTACCTCTTCTCCATCCGCTGGTCTCACAGCTTGTTGCTGATTGTCTCTGGAAAAGACTTAAAAACAAACAGATCCACATCTCCTCCTCCACCTGTACACTATGTACGGTTACCTCAGGAAGAGACTGGAAACATCTCCCCATTCCCTTGTACGCTTTGTACGCTGTTACCTTGGGAAGAGCACAGAAACCACCGCATCACCAGCTTCATCCATCACCCTTTTTGGCATCAGGGTTTGTCTGCGTGAACGTTGCGTCAGCCGCTCTATGGCAGCTTTTCTTCACATTACACAGTTTTTGGTTTTTTTTCTTTTTTTTTCAAGTGTTTTTGGTAAGCCCAGGGACCAAACAAATCTCTAATTTGCCAATTAACCCATAATGGTGGGCTTCATATAGACATCTGCACAGTTACCTTCAACCATCCTACATGTCTCAGTGATTGTCCTCACCTCCAGCTTATGGCAGGAGCAGTTTCTGCAGTGGAACGTCACTCTGCATGGCGGTCACCATATATCCTTGCGTCTTGTGTCATCCATCTTTGAAAAGTCTGAGATAATCTACAATGAAAACTTTTAAACTTTCATTAATATTTGGGCTTTCAATTACATTTTCATCTTTCACAATTTAAAATATCAAAATTGGCTACTCCATCAAAATGGGCTGCTATATATATTGGGGGGCATAAGGAGTGCAGACTGGAGCCATGGATATGGGTTTGGCTTTACTAGGGATAAAACAATACATATATATTCATGAGCTAGTCTGCCATAATCATCACAAAACTGTTAACCCTAAAAATAAAAACATTAAAAAAATAATCAAACTCTGTACACTCGTCCCATATTAAACTTCTTTTGATAAAAAAATTAAATAAATCAGCTGAAATGAATATTCCTTCAATCCGCTGCTCTTATCAGTAAACAGAACACTCTGTAACCTCACTTCACTTCTAACCTTGAGCAGTGAAATCATAGATACAAGAGTTAAAACTGGAAGTTTTTTTTTTCTAACATCCTTGAAGTTACAGAAGATATCAGCGCTGTGCTCTTATGCACCAGACTGTAACCTTGGACAGTGGCCCACATACTTATTACTTAGTAGGAAAAAAACAAGTTGCGTAGAACTTATTAGGATAGATGTGTACACATATATACATATATATATATATATATATATATAAACACTTGTTCAATAAAGTTACATAGAAATATATATTACAGTAGTAAGTTACTACTCCTTAGAAATATATATATTTTACTGTAGTGAACTACTTCTTTTTTGAAATATCATACGTTGAGGACACACACTTAAATAAAAACTGCTTACAATATATATATTGGGATATATATATATACCTACAACATACTTTTTCTCTCTGACTCCTCCTACTGACACTTCCGTATAACAATCTTATACACTAATAGATCTACTAGACCTGGCTCCTTCAAACAGTCTCATTGCTTTTCCTTCCTACAAACCTTTGTCTAACTTTCCTCACCATCAGGTAATAATATTCATTAATAAATGTGCAAAACAGTTGTTAGACTCTATCGGAGAGTCCTGTGCCCGCCCCCTCAGTGACACTAAGCAGTATGGGCGGAGGACAGAAATGCCAGGAGTTAAAATGGCCACCGGACTAGATAACCGGATATAGGGGTGTTGGCTTAGGGCATGGTTTTGAGACGTCACAATTATAATACAGACGTGGATGATATGGGGAGTGGTTGGCTTTCAGTCGCCATCTTTGAGGGCTGATTACAGAAAAGTGGCGTACTTAAATAAACAAATGTTCCACGGTCGGGACAACAGAAAATGATCAACATTTTGTAACACGTAACATACTTCCAAAGCGGAACACCAGCTTAGTAAGACTGGCTGAAATACAACAGTATATAATGTAGGAGCGTACATTACATTACACTAACAGCTCTGATTCTTTTTTTTTCCTAATGCTGCTTGCATGTGATCTGCAGCCCTCAGAGCTGGTTGATGGCCTTGTACAAAACATAACAAATAACACACATTATGTACTTTGTATGCTGCTTCACTACGCAGCATTAATTAACCTCTTTTCAGCTCTCTCAGTACTGTATCTAGCAATGAGCTGGACTGTTCTCGTCTGAGTACGTGGCTTTGTACTCAGACACTTACATGGCACTGTACACTATTTGAGGTTAGGCTGCCACCTCCACAAAAGGCATTGGTCTTACTATCAGGTAAGGGGCACTTTAAATCAAAGTAACTACTTCAACAGCCGACCAAAGGGAAGATTCCTGCAGAACAAAGGGTCTATACGCCACCATTGGAGGTAGGTTGGCTTTTCGCAGGATCTGGGGTTTGTATACAGATATAAACTGGGTACAATGGTGTAACATAATGATGTGGCTTGGGTCTGCCACACAAACTACAATATTCTGTCTTATCTAGATATTGCTGGTAACCGGCACATGACATGTCCACCCATTATCAATTATTAATCCTCCCCTTGTTTCTTGGACTTTAGTCCAAGTATTGGGGTTAAAAAACAGCATCGTGTTGGATGTTAAAATATTTCAACATTGCTTTTGCCCTTTTTCTCTTGTTCTTTGCCATATCGGCAGGTCACTATGTGGGTTGCAGAAACCCCTTTTGATTCTGTGTGTCCCATTTTATATTACTTCGTGATCGTATAACAGGAGGCACCCAGAATGATCAACTGATGATTTTCTTTCTTGTGTCCTGTACACTTGTGACCACGGATCAATTACTAAAAGCTGGGACTTAGAATATTCCACGGTTCAGGGCTTCCTTCTCTTATGTTGAAATACACTCTTGCTGCTATGTAGATTGCAAAACAAGTTACCCCAAGTATACAGAGGACAGTAATTAGCATATTACAGATCTTTCCCTTGGAAACAACCAGACCACTGTCCAGCGTCCTTGTATAGTTAGGCTACTAGGCTCATTCCAAAGTGGTTTTAGCACTGGCACTGTTCCCACCGCACAACGCTCCGTGTCTATGAGGACCTGTGACAACCACGGCCGGGCTCTGGGTAACAGTTTTAGCCTGAATGAGCAATTCTTCGCCTACTATATACTAACCCTCACAGGCTAGGACAAACAGACATAGAACAGCCAACAAGAGGAGAACAAAGTTCAAATTGACACGCCTATCGTGAGTTCACTTTGATAACTTACTCTGCAGAGGTAGGTGAGAAAAGATGTGAAGGAGGAGAGCACAGAAAAGAGTAAACAAATTTTTTACTCTTACCTGGCCAGGTTTTGTGGTCTCCTTGTTCACCTCTCTCTCCCCTGGTACAGCAGTGCAGGTCATCCGATCTCCCGATGTAATGGGCGTGTCCCTGTTCAAAGGGCGCCAATAATGTCGAGGTGCCTTCCCAAAGAAGGCCTGCTGTTGTTGGCTGTCTCCTAATTAAGTTGGAGAATGGGTCCGGATCCCCTCTCCCACACCATGCACTTAGAATGAAGACACAGACAACGTATCTTGCAAACAAGTCTGGTGTAAATGGGCCCAGTTTTATTATGGTGATCACATTTTATAGACAGATAAAATATAGGGTGGTAACAAATGCTAATAAGGCCTAGATGAGGCGGTGCTAGTGATTTAGATATTCAGTCATGCGCAATAGCATCTATATTAGTATCCATTATTATTATTTAAAAAGGTTAGAACAACACATTCTGTGCAATGATACTTTCACATTATTCCCACTGTAACAGACAGTCAGCTTTCCTCTGAGAATGTCCTTGAACACTGATAAACATGTCTCTGAGGGAAATAGTTCTTGAGACAAAACATTCTTAGGTAAGCAATGTTCCAACTATCTCTGAGAACCCACCTTTGTTTATACAGAAAAAACCAATGGATATGAATGTAAAATGCAAAGTCATACACTATATACGTCATCAACTTCAAAAAACTAATAACTATGGATATATTTTGACAGATAAATTGTTTACATAAGGATGTTGATACATACATAAGGATGCTAAAAAACATTTGTTATCTGCTTATGAGAATTATAGAATAACATTTATTATCTGCTGGGAACAGGTTCAGTCACATAGGAGAGTTCCATAATCTCGAGACCAGCTGTATATCCTTGAACAAGTTCAGTGAAAGTTCCATGAGAAAAAGTCTTATTGTTTCTTTCAAACTTTGGATGGAAAAGGATTTATTTTTCTTTCAAACTTTGGATGGATTAACTCATTCCTCTCACTGAATATTAGGTAATTCTATCCAAACCCAATTGTTCACCCATTGGACACCAGAGTAGATGACCAACGCACACCCTTTCACATCAAACTGATATTACAAGGGTCTCCCAATGATGGCCAAGGATACCTAAGGATAAAAAATGATTCTGAGTATTAATATAGACAAGAATCTATCCACACCCATGATGAATGGAACAGTGACCACTGGAGAAATGATTGGCTTCACTGACAACCTAAATGCAAGGAAAAGACTTACACTCAGGCTGTCAATCAAGCCTGACAGGTGGTAGGAGGGGGAGAATGACTGGAAGCTGACGCAACCCCTCCCTGGTGCCTAGTAGTCATGGTATGTCATGTCTAAAGTGTACCTGTAATTCGATAAAAAAACTTTTGACATGTCACAGAGACATGTAAAAAGTTTTGATCAGTCAGGGTCAAGAGTGTTCAGTCCATGGCCGATCAGGAGAGCCAGCCGGGAGAGGACTAAGCTGGCACGCGTTCCTCTCCCTTAAATTCTCTATAGACTTATATAATACGGCCGTCCTGGTCACATGACACAGATCCAGGAGAGAACATGCTTAAAGCGACTCTGTACCCACAATCTGTCCCCCCTAAACCACTTGTACCATCAGATAGCTGCTTTTAATCCAAGATCTGTCCTGGGGTCCGTTCGGCAGGTGATGCAGTTATTGTCCTAAAAAACAACTTTTAAACTTGCAGCCCTGTGTCATACTGGCGTGGCCTAGAGTGTGTGTGCACTAGGCTGGCATAACTTTTCCATCCCTCCTCCCCACCCTCTTCATCAATGAACACTGCACAGGTGCCTTAATGATACAGCCCATGTGCAGTGTTCTCACAGCTGATGAATAGGAGAATACCTGCCTGGGGCATTCCTAATGATGAAGAGGGCGGGGAGGAGGGACAGAGAGGGTGTGCCAGCCTAATGCATACACACACTCTAGGCCACGCCAGTTTGATACAGGGCTGCAAGTTTAAAAGTTGTTTTTTAGGACAATAACTGCATCACCTGCCGAACGGACCCCAGGACAGATCTTGGATTAAAAGCAGCTATCTGATGGTACAAGCGGTTTAGGGGGGACAGATTGTGGGTACAGAGTCGCTTTAATGTGGACTTCTCCAGGGTTATTCTCCTGATAAGCCACAGTCTAAAAAGCCACCGATCAAAATGTTTGACATGTCTCTGTGACATGTGAAAAGTTTTTTCTGATGACAGGTACACTTAAAGTTTTTTTTTATCTCCATGCAGCTTTACATAGAGCAGAAGAGAACAGTGCCAGAAAACTATTCTTGTTTCCTGTCTGGTCCTGGTGCCAGTGTCAGAGACCCCAGAACCTGATACGCATGTGCATAGCTGCAGCGGGGTTTCCTTTATTTGCTTATCACCAGCGCCATAGCTCTAGGGGGCTCTGACTGGCCCGTAAGCATAGGGGGAGGGGTTAAGGGGTTAATGCCAATGTCTTTATCCCAGTTTTCAAGGCGTTCCTTACGATGTATCCACCCACTGCACGGAGCCGGCAGCTTCATACGAACCAGAAATCCGGCTGGTTCGCTCATCTCTATCACACATGTTAGAGGTGAGAGAAGTAAAACAGACGGAATCCCGCCTGCCTCAGTGTCATACAGTGTCTCTATGGGATGGCTCGCACACCTCCTCTTCCGTCGCTGTCCGCTCAAAGAATTGACATGTCAATTCTTTGAGCGGAGAACGGTGGGAGCGGAGGCGTGCGAGCCATCCCATAGAGAAACTGAGGCAGGCGGGATTCCGTGGCAGGAGGCTCTGCTGCGGAATTCCGCCTATTTTGCTCAGTGTGAACATACCCTAAAGTCATAAACTTTATAAACTTAATATACAGAACTGTGTATATTAACCCCTTCCTCTTAATTTGGTATCTGCCTACGCTGTTCATCAGGGCTAAAAATAAATCATGTTTAACTTTTTAGTATATAGATTGGTTTTAATATTTATAGTTATTGCCAGGGCAAGATTAGCATTACAGCTCCTGGACCTCCAGCTCCAGACCTGCACAGGTATATAAGTCCACAGGGGCCTGCATCTAGCTCCACTGATTCCTCATGAGTCTTAAAAGGGTTGTCCATCTTTTTCTTTCAAATCAACTGGTGTCAAAAAGGTATATAGATTTGTAAATTACTTCTATTTAAAAATCTCAAGTCTTCCCATACTTATCAGCTCCTGTATGTCCTGCAGGAAATGTTGTTTTATTTTTAGTCTGACACAGTGCTATCTGCTGACATCTCTGGCCGAGACAGGAACTGTCCAAAGCAGGAGAGGCTTGATTTGAAAGAAACAGATTTTTGCTGGACAACCCCTTTAACTGTTAATCCACCATATGTCATATGTTTTTCTGCAAATCAACTGGCATCAGTGTAGAATGTGACAGAAGATCAGACGTGAGATGAGTAATGATGTTGTGTGATTGTTGTGTTCTTTGCTGGTTAGACTGGTTAGTGATATTTGCACCGGCTTAAATAGTGAATAGAATGTGTCAGGCTAAAAAAAATATCACAACTAAAAAGTATTATGGTATAATGACATCGCTTTATTGTGGAAGCCTCAAGCAATGCTGATGACTCATATGAGAAAGGCTAAAAAATCAAAAAGAGAAATGGCATCACATTATTATTTAAAGGGGTACTCCGGTGATTTTTTTTTTCTTTCAAATCAATTGGTTTCAGAAGGTCAAACAGATTTGTAATTTAGTTGTATTTAAAATTAAGTATTCCAGTACTTGTCAGCTGCTGTATGCCCTGCCGGAAGTGGTGCATTCTTTCCAGTCTGACACAGTGCTCTCTGCTGCCACCTCTGTTCATGACAGGAACTGTCCAGAGAAGTAACAAATCCCCATAGAAAACCTCCCCTGCTCTGGACAGTTCCTGACATGGACAGAGATGGCAGCAGAGAGCACTGTGTCAGACGGGAAAGAATGCACCACTTCCTGCAGGACATATAGCAGCTGATAAGTACTGGAAGACTTGAGTTTTTTAAATAGAAGTCAATTGCAAATCTATATAACTTTCTGAAACCAATTGATTTGAAAGAAAAAAAAAAATCACCCCTTTAAATAATGATGTGATGTCATTTTTCTTTTTGGTTCATATTTTTAGCCTTTCTCATTTTATTCTATATTTGAGCTCTTTAGGAAATAAACAAGTATCACTAACCCGAGTCATCAGCATTGCTTGACGCTTACACAATAAATCAATGTCATGATACCATGACACAAATAAGTTCTGATTTTTTTTTTTTTAGCCTGACACATTCTATTCACTATTTAAGCTGGTGCAAATATCACTAACCAGTCTAACCAGCAAAGAAGGCAACACAACAATCACACAACATCATTACTCATCTCACGTCTGATCTTCTGTCACATTCTATTGTATATTTTGAGCTTTTTTTGAAAGATGGAAACATTACATGTGTTAGTAACCCGCCTGTCAGGACTAGGTTGTAATCTGTTGTGATAGGTGGATTTGACAGAACCTACTATTTGTGACTCAACTGTGAGGGAAGAAGATGAGATGTGGAAACTAGAGAGAGAGTTTCACCTTAAAGGAGAAGTCCGGCCAAAATTAATTTTTGATATGTTGTTACTTATGAAAAGTTATACAAATTTCTAATGTACATTAATTATAGGAAATGCACATATAGGGCTATTTCCCTTAATTAAGTAGATCAGGAAGTGTTAGAATTCTCTCAGATCCAGTGACGTCACGACGAAAGGTGTAATTCCTATGGAGTGTCCAGCAGGGGGCGCTCTGTATATAGAAGTCTATGGGACTTTATTGTTTCTATGGATTTCTATGTAATGTAATGTAGTGTAGTGTAGTGTACAGTGCTTTATTGAATGAATACATCTATCGAATTCTTTGGGGAGCAAGTGTTCCTGCTCCCCAAAGTATTGCATAAATGTATTCATTCAATACATTAGGATATCACAGTAAGCCTGCCGATCTGCCGCATTTCCGCCGATCCGCCGCATTCCCGCCGCACTTCCGCCGATCCGCCGCATATACACTGAACTACAGCTCCCATCATCTGCTTACAGTATGAACAGGTGATGGGAGCTGTAGCTGGGTAATGGATATCACTTGCCTGCGATGCCACTGCTTATGCCGCCGGGCGCAGCCGCTCAGTACACAGGAGCGCTCCCCCCTCCTCCTCCTTCTTCCGGGATACCTTCCCCCCTATACCACTGCTGACTCCCCGCCTGGCCACCGCTCTCCACTCTCATATACCGGCTCCCGATGAAGTATCGGGAGCCGGTATATGAGAGTGGCGGCCAGGCGGGGAGTCAGCAGTGGTATAGGGAAAAGGAAGGAGGAGGAGGAGGGGGGAGCGCTCCTGTGTACTGAGTGGCTGCGCCCGGCGGCATAAGCAGTGGCATCACAGGCAAGTGATATCCATTACCCAGCTACAGCTCCCATCACCTGTTCATACTATAAGCAGATGATGGGAGCTGTAGTTCAGTGTATATGCGGCGGATCGGCGGCAGTGCGGCGGGAATGCGGCGGATCGGCGGGAATGCGGCAGATGGGCGGGCTTACTGTGATATCCTAATGTATTGAATGAATACATTTATGCAATACTTTGGGGAGCAGGGACACTTGCTCCCCAAAGTATTCCATAGATGTATTTATTCAATAAAGCACTGTACACTACACTACATTAAATTACATTACATAGAAATCCATAGAAACAATAAAGTCCCATAGACTTCTATATAGAGAGCGCCCCCTGCTGGACACTCCATAGGAATTACACCTTTCGTCGTGACGTCACTGGATCTGAGAGAATTCTAACACTTCCTGATCTACTAAATTAAGGGAAATAGCCCTATATGTGCATTTCCCATTATTAATGTACATTAGAAATTTGTATAACTTTTCATAAGTAACAACATATCAAAAATTAATTTTGGCCGAACTTCTCCTTTAAAGTGTCACTGTTGTGAAATTTTTTTTTGCAGAAATCAATAGTCCAGGCGATTTTAAGAAACTTTGTAATTGGGTTTATTATCCGAAAAAATGCATTTTTATCATGAAAAAGCAGTTTGAAGCTCTCCCCCCTGTCTTCATTGTTCTCCTATGGAGAGAGCTAAAGAAAAGCCCAAAACAGGACAACAAAGAGTTAATCTACAAATCCCTCACGGGATATCTCTACTGACCATCACCAGTGACCTGTCTGAGCTCGGATTACAGCTGTCACCCAGCTCCATGCCTGTAATCCTCTGTTATCTGCTCTCTGCTGCCGGCTAACTCCCTCCTTCCTCCTCCCCCCTCCCCTCTCCCTAGAGCAGACAGGGTACGTCTCCTGCAACAAGTCACAATTTTCAGATTTTTCAGAGTGGATGAAAAAGAGGAAGGAGGGGGGGACCTGGGAAAAGGCTTTTTACATGCAGATAATGGCAGATTTGGCTAATAAACCCAATTACAAAGTTTCTTAAAACCGCCTGGACTATTGATTTCTGCAAAAAAAAAAATACGACAGTGACTCTTTAAGTTGTCATTTGATATTACGTGATATGTTACTAGAAATCATCTGCAGGAAGAGATCGATTGGTAATATCAGGAAGTGGCCACTGGGATTGGGAATTTGAATTTTTTTTTTTACAGTATTAAATAAAATGTGGTTTTAAAAACCCATTATAAAAAAAACAACAACTGCAGTTTGTAAAACGAGTGTCCCTATCACTTAAAAAAAAAATTTGACATGTCCTATGGGCACATCAAAAGTTTGATCAGTTGGGAACTGGATGTTGACTGGATTCCCACTGGTTATTAGATAAGACCATGTTCACACATTGTAAAACACTGGCCATTCTGTGACCTGGCCGAGCCACAGAACGGCCGGTGCTACTGGAGATCATCCCGGCCGGTACGTCTTTATTTCTGATGAATTTAGATACATTCCAATTCACCACGGCAACACAATGGAGCGCGCAGCAGGAGACGCACGCTAATAGCGGCCGCACAAAACTGACATGTCGGTTTATCCAGTGGCCAGATGGAATCCCGGCCAGAGCGTATACTATGGGGGAGATTTATCAAAGGGTGTAAAATTTAGACTGGTGCAAACTGCCCACATCAACCAATCACAGCTTCTCTTTTCTTTCACCAGAGCTATAAGCTGAGCTGTGATTTGTTACTGTGGGCAGTTTGCACCAGTCTAAATTTTACACCCTTTGATAAATCTCCCCCTATGTGTATACGCTCCCGCCGGGATTCCATTCATGCACATGCAACGCATGTTTTGTATAAATCATGGCCGTTGTTGCAAATTGCAAATCGTAATTTATACAAAACATACGTTGTGTGAATATGGCCTAAAGCTATGTTCACACTACGTATCTTTCCGGCCGTAGTGCGAACCGCGAATATACGCATGTAGTTTTGAGGTTGATGCGTTCGCTTGAAAGTATACGATATACGGCCGCACAATGCACACTACGTATGAGTTTACGGCCGGATCGTATACGGCGTCGTGAAAAATGAACAAGACCATTGTTTTAGGACGGAAATGTTCGAACTCACGGCCGTGGATTTACATGCGGTCCCGTACGGAGTACTTATTTCAGCCAAATTGAACGTGATTTTTAGATACAAAAGGTTCTGTGTGGTTTATGAGGCTGGGCGAAGATTTCCAAGCAAATGACCTGTTTCAGATCGCTTCGAAACAAGCTAGGGAAGCAGAACTGTACTACGGGCGTATGTTCGCGGTTCGTACGCATGTTCGCAATCCAGCCGCATGTCTATTTTTCACATGGCCGTACTTTCAGCCGAACATGTACGGCTGCATACGAACTACGGCCGGACTCATACGTAGTGTGAACATAGCCTAAAGCTGGAAGAAAGGTTTGGATAAGTGCTTCACACCCGCTATGCTGCAATTAGAGGTTTAGGGGCCGAGCCTCCTGAACCAAGATTTGTTCTGAACTTTGTATAAAACTGCGGTACGGTGGGTACGGTTCTTGTGGGTCTCCCGTGTCTTCAGCCTCCTGTAGAGGGACAGCCCGTTGAGCTACCCTTCTTCTCCCGTTCGGTCTCGTCTTCTCTGGTGACAGCCCTCTCAGCCCCTCACTGGTCGTGATGCTGTCCTTTCCCAGTCAGCCTGTGATTGGCTGAGCGGGCTGTCACTCCTGAGACAAGAGTGACAGCCCGCTCAATCAATTATTGGCTGACTGAGGCGGGACAGCACCACAGCCAGTGAAGGGCTGAGCGGGCTGTCACCAGAGAAGACAGGAGAAAAAGAACACAAGGGGAGTGTGGACAGGTAAGTATGATGATCAAAACTTTGGAATCGTATTAAAACAGCTAAACGTGTACAATTGTTTAGCTATTTAGTGCAAGGATACCCCCAGTAGGCCGGTGGTTTACACCATTATGTAGACAAGTAATCCCACAAGGTATGTCATTTTTGTATGTAGACAAGTGACCCCTCCCTGATAAGTAGATAGATTTCCTCATTGGGCATGTTCACCATGTAGGTAGTAGTAGGTGTCTCCATTAGGTAGTTTCCTCCATTAAGCAGATCCCCCAGTAGGTTGTTTCAACATAGTGAGGTCCTCTTCCACCAAGAGTAAAATTGATCAATTGATCAATCATCTATGACATGTGCTGTAACAACAAGCTTGTCCATGGAGGTCGCACCTTATAACTTACAATAACTTGTTTCCTACACAGGACTCATCAGAGGTCTGGTGGAGTCACACAATATTAAACATGGGGTTTTAATGTTATGGCTGTTGGGTGTATGTTTCCATACTACAGATGTCAAGCAAAATCATCATTGTAGCTCCTTGAATTGTTGACTCATCCTAGCAACCATTGTTTGCTTTCTCTCCAGATCTAATTTTATGTTAGTTATAATCTGACAGCTATAATCCCTGTTACAGTAATGTCTCCAAAATGTACTGTATGGCCTCGATATCGACCCTGTGTGTTTTCCGTGCTATATACTGATACCTCATATTGTGATCGCCCAGTAACAATATCGGTCCCAGCGTTGTAATAAACATAGAAGTCAGCTCCATATTAATAAAGAGATAAACAAGTAAAGAGGCAGCTCTATTATTAACTATTAAACATTGGTTGTTCTGGGAAAATAGTAACATCATTCCACGATAGCTGGTGAATGGAATTACCTCTATGTTTATTACACTTTCTGCAATCTTTACTTACAGATCACGTGGCCTGAAATAATCCCTTTGTCACTAAAGATTATAGTGTGTTATGTTATATAGTCTTGGTCACAGGCATACATCAAAATCACAGGACCAAAGCAAAATGCAGAATAGGCCACACACTTTACTCAGAGCTCCACAATATATATATATATATATATATATATATATATATATATATATATTATAAATATAAATTATATATATTTTTTCTGATTACAATTTATCTTTATTATTTCATAATACATCTTTATAGCAGTCAGAAACAGTGGGGCAGCTACCATGGAGGCAGACCACACAACTGCTATAGGGCCCGGGTCCCACCTGGCAAAGTGTGGCCTGCCTCCATGGTGCTACAACACCTACTCCCTCCCTCCTCGCACAGTGACCCACTGCCACCCTTGTTATGTAGCCACTCAGACACCCCTATCCCACCATCTGGGCACAACAGAGCGGTCTGTCCCCCCCCCCCCCTCGGATGCAGTGGCAGAGAGCCTGGCGTGTCAGAGTGCCCGGTCCGCAATACCTCATCACCCCCAAGGACCTGACACCCAGCTTGCACACCCTCTTCCCACCGGGCACAAAGCAGCCAGCCCACATGGACCACAGCACAGCGGCCGCAACCAGCAACCACCAATCACACATCCCCCCTCTAGATGATCACTAGGGGACTGCACCTGCCATGTGAGTATGTTGGGGGGGGCATACAGAATTCACGGAGATCCATATATTTTTCTCCTATGTGGTCCCATGAATCCTAGCTATGCCCACCAATCCTATATACCAGTGGTGGATTTAACAGGTCATGGGCCCTCTAGAGCCACATTGCTTACGATCTTGGGCCCCTACTATCCACAATAGTGCAGGCATTGTTCTCAATTCCAGATGGTCAGCTTAGCCTTGGTATGCACAGGCAGGAAGTTAAACAATAAAATTCTGGCTGTAAGCAGCCACCCCTAGGGGGAGCTATGTATATGAACTCATTTGGAGCAGTGTAATTGGGATCTGTGTATAAATGGGCTTCCTTTACATTTGATTTTACATATAGTGAAAATTGGACAACAGGCTAAGGACATGTCATAGAACCAAGTAATAAAAGCTTACATTAGTATATGGAAAGTAACCGGATTACACACAGGGAGCTCATGCAAACTATATTCCAAAATATTTTGCATTTTACTGTATTTCCAGAATCGAGAGATAGAATTCTTTCTTTCATTTCCTGTAACTGAAATATTCAACTTTAGTTCATCAACATTTAGCGGTAGAACGTAATCTCTACAGCTCAGCACTGCTGCTATCTGACACCTACTGATACATAGAAGCCTGGAGTCAAGGATAGCACACCACACCTCTCATACGGAGATAGCCTTACACGGCTCCTCTCTCAATGATATAGCACTAGCTTATTCACATTATTTGGTATAAAAGGCTAAAATCTTGTATTGTGTATTTTGTATCACTATATATATATATATATATATATATATATATATATATATATATATATATATGTGTGTATTTTTTTTTAAATTTATTTTTATTTTATTTTACATTGGTAACAGTGCCAGCCTCTGAAGGATATTTGTAGCTGTATCTGTGAGCTTCCTGCACCTGTCTGCTGGTAGTGAGGATGGGTGAACCTATGTACTTGTCTCAGCACCGTACTCTATCGGTGCAGGGCACTATGGAAAGTAAGAACAGAAGCAGTGACTAGAGATCAGCGAATACGTTTCGATCGAGTAGGTATTCAATCGAATATTGCGGTATTCAAAAGATTCAAATTCAATCGAGTAGTGTGACGAATACGCAGCAAACATTCGAAAGCCCTTCCATCGCACTTGGCGCTTTTTTTTATTCCAATGACCATGCAGGGAGGCCGTAAGGGACCCTGGGAGTACGCACGCAGCGCGAAAACAGCGTCTACCCTCATTGGATGGCTGAACCACATGACCTTGAATATTTAAGACTTGACTCCCGTCTCTCGACCACAGATGAGCTTCCAACCTAGCCAGGGAGAGATCTTCGAGCAGGGAGAGATAGGTTTTAGTAGCGTTTTGGTTAGGCAGGATTACTACAGAACCCAAAAGTCCTTTTCAGGGCTAAGATCCAGTGAAAAAGTCATCTCTGCATCCAAAGCACTTCTCAGTGCTAAGAAATAGATGATATAACAGCAGCAGCAGGTGTATTCATTCCAGTACCCTTTTCGCGCTACAAAAACATGGCCACTTTTCCCCCTGCTGTTGCCCCAGTTCAGGAGCTGTTTGCAATTAAGCTCCATTTACTTCAATGGAATGGAGTTTCAAAACCCCACCCAAGACAACAGTAGGGGGAAAGTGGCCATGTTTTTGTAGCGCTGGATAACCCCTTTAAGAGTAACTTGGTTTAAGAGCGTTTTGGTTTAAGAGCTCACAGTTTTTCAAAATTGTGACTTGGTTTAAGAGCATTGCTTTGGTTTAAGAGCTCCCCGTACTGGGTGGGAGGGGGATATGGGGAGAGGCATGGTCTGCATAGCGCGGTCTACAGCTCTATCCTGACTCAGGAAGTCTTCCTCACCTTCTAAAGCAGATCCACTTCAGGCTGGGGCTTGCATCAGGGGACAGGACTGTGGAGGTAATCTCTCCATAGCCGCAACCCCTCTCTCCCCGGACAGAGAGTGCTGCATGTATGTGCCCACATGTGCTCTGCTCATTCCTTCATGCTCCCTGCAGTCTCTGTCCGCCCTTGTGTTTTCCATCCTCTCCATTACTGTACAGTAACCTATAACATCACATATTCTGCTGTTTCTGGATGTTTGTTTCATTTGTTTTACATGTTATTCAGAATAATAAATCATGATTTTGGGATGTGGAACCAATTGTCTGCATTTCTATGCTTTCTTATGGGAAAATTTGCTTTGGTTTAAGAGTGGATTTGGATAACAAGCACAGTCCCGGAACGAATTATGCTGGTAATCCAAGGCACCACTGTAGTGTTTTTACTGACTGGCAGGAATAAAGGATGACATGGCCCTCTGCTTCCACTATATATACAGATCGGGTGTCAACAAGGTCAAAATGGTATTCTGGAGAAATAAAATTAGTTATTTTTAACATATATTTCATGAACTTATATAACTTTGTAATATAACTTTAAAATAATGTTTTTACTGACTGGCAGAAATAAAGGACGACATGGCTCTCTGCTGCCACTAGTGGCTGTGTATGAAACTGCAGGGCACAGTTAGATATCACTAGAGATATGCAAATTTGCACCAACCCAAACAATCGGTATTTGAACCCCACTTCCTGGAGAAGGTGGATGCAGCCCAGGGACCGCCTGGAAAACATGGATAGAGCAGCTGTATCCATGTTTTCCAGCTGCATCCATCTTCTGTAGACAGCGGGATTCAAATGCCGATTGTTCGGGTTAGTGTGAACCCTAACTTTCAGCAAGTTTGCTCATCTGTAGTGTAGAAGTGCTATTAAAGCTTTCTGCATCCTGTTCTTCCTCCCCTTATTCTTTATAGAAAAGACATTTAGTTTTACATAAATAAAGCTTAAAGGGTTATCCAGCGAAAATCTTTTTCTTTCAAACCAACTGGTGTCAAAAATTTATATAAATTTGTAATTTACGTTTATTAAAAAAAATCTCGTCTTCCCATACTTATTAGCTGCTGTATGTCCTGCAAGAAATGTTGTTTTATTTTCAGTCTGACACAGTGCTCTCTGCTGACCTCTCTGGCCGAGACAGGAACTGTCCAGAACAGGAGAGGTTTTCTATGGGGATTCATAGAAAACCGAGTTCCTGTCTTGGCCAGAGATGTCAGCAGAGAGCACTGTGTCAGACTGAAAATAAAACATTTCCTGCAGGACATACAGCAGCTGATAAGTATGGGAAGACTTGAGATTTTTTAATAAAAATACATTACCAATCTTTTTAACTTTCTGATATCAGTTGATTTGAACGAAAAAGAATTTAGCTGGATAACCCCTTTAATGGGTCCTAGCCTTTTCATAAAATGATTGGACCATACTGCAGTTTCCTATATAGCGGGGAAAAAGGGAAAACTAATGAAGGGAGCAGCTCTGGCTCCTTCATTGTGAAGACTGGTAAGGGTCCCAGAGGACGGACCCCCGTTGGTCACAAAGCAATGGCCTATGCGAGCAATGTGTTTCCAATTTCTGAGATAGCAATAACCCTTTCATCTTTTCTAATGAAGTTGTCTGACTTTCTTTACGCCTAATTTGTGTCCCACGTCCTTATAATTTTATAAATCTCTGATCAGTGAATAGGAAGAAATCTGTTTGGTTTCAGAGGCTGAAAACATAAAGACCTAATACTTCCCACAGCTGAGCGACTGATACAATTGCATCCGTTTTAGGCAAGCGAAGCAGTTCTGGGCTCTAGGCTGATCCCTTTGACCAGCTACAAGGAAGCAATGGAGATTGATTAAAACTCCAGCGTATTCTCAGCTTTGCCAGGTATTTGTACTGGTTTAGCTCAGTCCTCTGTGAGCTATAAAGCCTGGACTCCAGGATGATACTGTACGCTGCTGGGGGAAATTGAGAGATTTAGAAGTGATATCATGGGCAGATACAGTGTTATTCATGGAAGTCCTCTGAAGCAACACCTTACATGTTAAATTGGTTATCCAGCGCTACAAAAACATGGCCACTTTCCCTTGCTTTTATCTCCAGTTCAGGTGTGGTTTGCAATTAAGCTCCATTTACTTCAATGGAACTGAGTTTGAAACCCCACCCAATGTGGAGACAAGAGAGGAAGAAAAGTGGCCATGTTTTTGTAGCGCTGGATAACCCCTTTAAATCAGCCTTCTACACAACATGTTGTTTTTATACCTATATAGTGAGGTATATGTTAATATTAGAGATGAGCGAATACGATTCGATTGCGGTATTCGAAAGATTCGAATTCAATCAAGTAGTGAGGCGAATACGCAGGAAACATTCGAAAGCCCTTCCATCGCAGTTGGCGCTTTTTTTTAATCCAACGACCGTGCAGGGAGGCCGTGAGGGACCCTGGGAGTACGCACGCAGCGCGAAAACGGCTCTACCCTCATTGAATAGCTGAACCACATGACCTTGAATCTTAAATACTTGCCACCTGATATATACTGTTTCAGTAGCCCAGTAAAAGGCACGTGATACATATTGTTCCAGTAGCCCAGAAAAAGGCACGTCATACATACTGTTCCAGTAACGTTCGTACAGCATGATGCGTGATACGCGTGAATAACATGACGTTCTGCGGACGCACATTGGGATCATGTATGTAATGCTGCGCAAGAAATACGAACGAAATGTGTGAACATTGCCATAAATGTTCGTAAAGCGTTCGCAAATATTTCTTCTTCGCAACTGCAGAGAGTGGCATTATACTGCGATTTTGGGGTGTTGGGTGCACCCAGGTATGCTCCCCCTAATGTCCCAGTGTCATTCCGGAGATGTTTGCATGGTTTAGGGAGGTTTCATGGGGGACTTGGGGACTTCCAAGTGGTCGAATTTTGATTTCCAAGTGCTGCAAATTTTTTTCCCATAGACTATAATGGGATCGAGTACTCGTTCGAATAGTCGAATCTCGGTGCCTATTCGATTCAAATTCTCGAAAGTCGAATATTTCACTACTCGCTCATCTCTAGTTATTATTAATGGGGGACTGCAGAGATTAAGAAAGTTACCAGAAAGTTATACATGTTTGTAAATGATTTCTAAATTATTATTATTATTATTATTATTATTATTATTAATAATAATAAAGCCTTCCAGTACTTATCAGCTGCTGTATGTCTTGCAGGAAGTGATGTATTCTCTCCAGTCTGACATAGTGCTTTCTGCTGCCACCTTTGTCTATGTCAGGAACTGTCTAGAGTAGTAGTTTTCTATGGGGACAGTTTCTGACATGGACAGAGGTAGCAGCGGAGAGCACTGAGTCAGATTGGAAAGAATACAGCACACCTACACCTGCAGGTCATACAGCAGTTGATAAGTACTGGAAGACTGGAGATTTTTTAATAGAAGTAAATTACAAATCTCTTAAACTTTATGGCAACAGTTGATATGAAAGAAAATAAATTCACTGAAGTTACCCCTTCAACAGTACACACAAAGTGCATCTCAAGAGTATAATCATATCAGACAGCCAATAAACAATACCATCGTGTGACATCACACCAAACTAAATAACAGCCATACAATGAATTCTACTTTGTTCTAGGCCTCTTCTACAGTATATGCATTCATAAAAACATTTGTTATATGACATTATGCTTACTTATTATTTGTATATAGCTGCAATATATTAGTATTTATTATTTGTATATAGCTGCAATATATTAGTATTTATTATTCGTATAAAGCTGCTATATGTCAGTATTTATTATTTATATATAGCTCCAATATATTATTATTTATTATTAATATTTAGCTATAATATATGATTATTTATTATTTGTATATAGCGGCAATATATTAGTATTTATTATTTGTATATAGCGGCAATATATATTAGTACAATTCTTTCTGGGACCGTGCTTGTAATTGTCCCATAAGAAGTCATAGAAATGCAGACAATTGGTTCCACACCCCAAAAAATAATTTTTTATTCTGAATAACATGTAAAACTAATGAAACGTACATTTATAAACAGCTGAATATGTGATATTATAAGTTACTGTACAGTATAGCAATTAGCATGTGGAGTGTAATGTATAGTAACTGCATAAATCTGAAGAAACAGCCGCAGTTTGTAAATACATGATGGAACTGCAAATCCCCACAATGCAGTAGTGTAGTACAACAGGCTAGAATAGAAAAGCAGGCCTGTTGGCAGAGGTCTGTGTGGTCACATGACAGCAATGGGGAAGGGGTGTGTGCTCAGCATGGACCAATCAGGAAATGAAAATCACAGAGTTGTGCAGGAGGAAAGTGACAGAAACTTCTCTATACAGTAATGTGAATGGCTGAGTGTAAGTGCAGACACATTATAGCAGCAGTGAGTATAGCTGAGTGTAAGTGCAGACACATTATAGCAGCAGTGTGTATAGCTGAGTGTAAGTACAAGCACATTATAGCAGGAAGGGAGAGGATAGGAAACACAAGGGCTGACAGACACTGCAGGGAGCAGGACATACTTGGGTACAGCATAGCAGCATTCTCTGTCCAGGGAGAAAGGGGTTACAGCTTTAAAGAGATTACCTCCACTGTCCTATCCCCTGATGTAAGCCCCAGCCTGAAGTGGATCTGCTATGATTTGGAAGGTGAGGGAGACTTCCTGGGTCAGAGAACAGTGCTGTAGACCCCGCTATGCAGACCATGTCCCTCCCCAACTCGCGCTCCCACCCAGTACAGGGAGCTCTTACACCAAAGCAATGCTCTTACACCAAGTCACAATTTTGAAAAACTGTGAGCTCTTCTTGCAAAACGCTCTTAAACCAGGTTACTCTTAAACCAAGGTACCACTGTATTTATTATTTGTAAATAGCGGCACTATATTAGCATTTAATATTTGTAAATAGCGGCAATATATTAGTATTTAATATTTGTAAATAGCTGCTATATGTTACTATTTATTATTTGTATATGGCTGCACTCTTATTGAAGCTGACATGTAGGTGCTAGGGGTTGTATACTGTATATAATAACACACCTTAGTCTATTCTGCGGCTGGAGTGAAGTTACGAGTATAATTGAATCATCTCTTACATTAACTGCGCCATCTGTTCCCGAGCTCTTGTATAAATACAGATTGTACTTTTCGTCTGTGTCGCAGCCTTTGCCTATTCCAAATATTTGCCAATCTCATTTTTAAGAACGGGAAACGTTGATCTGAAGAGGATTTTGTATTCTTTCACTAAACTCTCAAAAATTTAAAAATGTTAAAATGTGTTCCTGTATGACTAATATGTAATGTAGATGGTACAGAAAGAGGTTATTCAGAGCAAATGACTTAACTCTCTTCATCATATGGACTCCGAGACCCTGCCCTCAATATCTATATCAACAGCTGCTCCCTGGAACAGGCATCATACAACTCAGGCTTGGCTTCAGGCAGCAACTTCTTTCGGTCAGAAGGTGTACATGGAAACGCCAACATCATGTTCTAAGTACACAAAGTCCCTTTGCCGTGGACATATAAAATGTGAACAGCTGTCTGGAGCCTCTTGTAGGTGATAGGCAACCTAAATCAGATGGCGCCACTTCTATTAAAGCACAATCATTTATAATAATAATGTTGTAGTTGTGAGGTGGCGTTGCAGCTATGTGGGCTTGGGGTTCTCTTGGGTACTTTTTATGGTGTAAACACGGGCGCTGCGCTTGAAAAAGGGTTGGCCCAAGCATAAGGTGTAGGTGCAGTGTAGAGATGAGCGAATAGTGAAATATTTGAAAATTCAAATAGCTCCCGATATTCATATATTTAAATGAATATTGAATCCCATTATGTCTTGGGACATGGAAATCAATATTTGACCTCTAGGAGGTCACCAAGTGCCCTATGACACCTCAGGAAACGATGCCAACACCTCTGGATGCATATAGGACAGCAGGGGAAGCATGCCTGGCTGCATCTAACACTAGTGATGAGCGAACATCCCAATGTTTGGTTTGGATCCCGAACACAAAGAAAAGAAAAAAAATGTTTGTGATCAGTTTGTGTTCGCCGAACATTCATGAACGAATTACGGACGTAAAGTAGATGCGTACGCTTCGGTCTAGCGGTACACACTTGCGTACGTATCAGTTCAGGTGCAGTGTAGAATACGTAATAACGAAAATTAACAATAACTACAAATCAGTAGTAGCAAGATAACAGGTACTATCCCGCGATCACAGTATACAGCCGTATACCGGATATATAATTGTCTTTTACAATAATAAAATGAAAGAGCTGATCAACACCTTTACAGGACGCAGACTGCGCAAATCAGTAGCAGCAAGATAACAGGTATTATCCCACACTCACAATATACAGCCGTATACACTATCAGTAGATGTCTGAACACACTGCCTGTCTCACAACAGCTTCTAAATCTCTGGTTTTTATACTTTAAGCCCTAACAAGGGCTTTTGGGGGCCCCTTCCTACCTAACTTCACCTAAAAGCTTTCTCTCCCTGGTATACAGTTTCTTATTCGCTAGCTCCAACCAGTAAGTGACACGAATCTGAAATCCCCTTTTCGTATACTCAGGAGGTGACATAGTTTAGCCAGCCAATCACAGTTAGAGGATTTTTTTTCAAAGTCCTGCCTATTCCTAGTGCCTGTCCCTCCCCCCTGCATGTTTATTGGCTGGAAAAAAGTGCCAGGGGATGTGGAAGGGGGAATCAAAGTTTTACGGTGTTATCGTTTGAATATTTGAACATAATCGAATAGCGTGAATAGCTTACTATTCGATCAAATACATCAACTCATCACTTGTGCAGTGTAGGTGCAGTGACACAAAAATAGAATAGTCCAGTAACCTAACCAGGATAACTTCTTTACTGAGAAGTATTGCACTTCACTGCAATATAGGTTGGAAACAGTAAACATTTCACAGGTGCAGACTTTCCAAAGCTTCCCAGAATAGCTTTGTGTGGTAAGCAAGATACTTCAGCAGATGGCTATTTGTCTTTCTGGGGGTTAGTTCCTAGCTGTGGTAACTGCCCTGAGAAGTCAGGACAAGAGTCCTTGGTGTGGACAAGGGTTTCTTCAGAGGATGGCTACCCCTTCTGAGGTTTTAGCACTGCATACTTGAGCAGATTTCTTAGTAACAGGATAACTTGCAGCTGTGTCTTAGTCCCTACGCACCTCTAACTGACTAAAGACCTCCCACCAGGATCTGACCTCCCTTTTATAGGTTGAACTGAGCTACACTGTAATTGACGGGGATGCTGAAGACAGGAGAGAGAATAAGTGTAATACCTGGAAAAGAGAGGAAAACACATCTGCACCTGTGATTGGACAAGTGCATCAGGTAAGTGCATCTCACCCTGTCTCTCTCCTCACTGCTTTAGATGGGCCCCCTAGACTTTCTATAGAATCTGTCTCCTGCAACAAGGAGAATGATGGGAAGTGACATAGAAAAAAAAATTGGCCAGCACATCCAATACAACTGTTTTCACTATGCAGGCACAAGCTGCCATGACTGAACTACAGGCACAAACTTGGTGGTGGGTAATTTATTAAGAGATGAGCTGGATCCTACATGCCCAGGGCACAGGCTTAGTATTAGCCCAGGACAGTGTACAGTGTAGGCTCCGTCCCTCTGTGGGGTCACCTTATCTTGGTGGGATGGTACACACTATTTGATGAAACGGTATACTAAGAAAATTATTCTTTTCTTTTTTTTTTATAAGTTTTGCAATTCTATATATCTATATTAACCATATACCTTAGCATTTGCAGTGTGCTGTTACACTTTTCGGTATTTGTGTTGTGTAAGTCCCTATGACGTGACATCAAAAGTTTGTTTTGAATTGCAGTAACACTTTAAAAACATGGCCACAGGAAATGGCCTTTACTTTATAGGGTTAACTGCAAGTGATAAATTGAGCTCTTTTGGTGCTCAAATCTGTATATTCAGAATGTTCCCCCTTACTGTCATCCCTATTATGCATGCCGACCATTGTTCGCCGTACCGAGTATCTGTACCTTGATCTGTCCTACAGTGATCTGAAGCAGAGTACTGTACAATTCCATTGAATTATGCTTTACAAAACTCTATTCACATACATGGGTAAAAATCAGCAATCAGCAAAATCTGAAAGTTCTGTGGTGGAAAATTGCTGAACATTACCTAAAAGGAAAGAAAATTCTCTTTCAAGGTCCTTTCTTTACAGTTACAGTAGTGTATCATATATTCAGCAGCACAGAATTACTTTTATAGTAAGAATTAGTTGTGTAACATACTAAATACATCAAGATTTACTGTATGTCCCCAGTGCATTAACCCTTTAAGGACATGGCCCATTTTCGTTTTTACGTTTTCGTTTTTTCCTCCTTGTGTTTAAAAGGTCATAGCACTTGCATTTTTCCACCTAGAAACCCACATGACCCCTTATTTCTTGCGTCACTAATTGTACTTTGCAATGACAGGCTGAATTTTTGCATAAAGTACACTGCGAAACCAGAAAAAAATTCAAAGTGTGGTGAAATTGAAAAAAAAAAACGCATTTCTTTTATTTGGGGGAAATGTGTTTTTACGCCATTCGCCCTGGGGTAAAACTGACTTGTTATGCATGTTCCTCAAGTCGTTACGATTAAAACGATATGTAACATGTATAACTTATATTGTATCTGATGGCCTGTAAAAAATTCAAACCGTTGTTAACCAATATACATTCCTTAAAATCGCTCCATTCCCAGGCTTATAGCGCTTTTATCCTTTGGTCTATGGGGCTGTGCGAGGTGTCATTTTTTGCGCCATGATGTGATCTTTCTATCGGTACCTTGATTGCGCATATACGACTTTTTGATCGCTTTTTATTACATTTTTTCTGGATTTGATGCGACCAAAAATGCGCAATTTTGCACTTTGGGATTTTTTTGCGCTGACGCCGTTTACCGTACGAGATCAGGAATGTGATTAATTAATAGTTCGGGCGATTACGCACGCGGCGATACCAAACATGTTTATTTATTTATTTATTTGTTTACTTTTATTTAAAACCTGGGGAAAGGGGGGTGATTCAGACTTTTATTAGGGGAGGGGGCTTTTTACTATTAACAACACGTTTTGTTTTTTTTTTACACATATACTAGAAGCCCCCCTGGGGGACTTCTAGTATATACACTTTGATCTCTCATAGAGATCTCTGCAGCATAGATATGCTGCAGAGATCCATGAGATCGGCACTCGTTTGCTTTCGGCTGCTGCAGCCGGAAACAAACGAGTGCCGAGCCGAGGACGGCGCCATCTTGGACGCGTCCCCGGCCGGCATCAGTAACGGAGATCGCTCCTCCGGGACAAGGTCCCGGAGGAGCGATCTCCCCCACTAGACACCAGGGAAACGTTGCCTCCGGTAATCGGAGGCAGCTGTCAACTTTGACAGCTGCCTCCGATTAGCTAATTAGCGGGCACGGCGATCGGACCGTGCCCGCTAATAGCGGCGGTCCCGGGCTACACGCGGCACCCGGGATCGCGGCACTTCAAAGCGGGGCCGCCGCGCGGCCCCGCTTTGAAGTGCTAATGAGGACATAGGACGTACCGGTACGTCCTATGTCCTTAAGAGGTTAAAGGAATCCTCTGGGGGGGGGAAAGTTATTAAATCAGAAAATTATACAGATTTGTAAATTACTTCTATTTAATAAATCTCAAATCTTTCAGTACTTATCAGCTGCTGTATTTCCTCTTTGCTGCTCCCTCTGTCCATGTCAGGAACTGTCCAGAGCAGTAGAGGTTTTCTATGGGGATTTGCTACTACTCTGGACAGTTCCAGGTGGCAGCAGAGAGCATTGTGTCAGAGAAAGAATGGAAAGAATACACCACTTCCTGCCAGACATCCAGCAAGTGAGTGACTTGCTCAGGTGCTCTACACAGCACCAGTGGTGGGACACCACATAAGGACCCATGATGTAACAGTACGCCAGAAGATCTGGGAGCTCTATGTAGCTCGCTCAGGAGCTGAGATACAGGCAGACTCTATGTGGAGATCACAGATAACAAAAATCAATTCTATGTAATGGCATAGCATTGGACAGTATAAGCAATCTAATGATTGCATGTAATAGTCCCCTAGGAGAACGTAAAAAGTGAAAAAAGTTAAATAAAAATATGACATCCTCTCACTCAATATAAGTTTAGATATAGAATATGTACATAGATCTATCCAACTATATAAATATTATTCTTGCACGGTGAACTGCATAAACAAAAAAAAAAGCAAAAAAGCGCCAGTATTGCTGATTTTTTTTTGTCACATTATATAGCAGAAAAAATGAATAAAGAGCAATCAAACCCTTCCATTTACACAAATATAGTACCCATAAAAACTAAAGATTGTGGCACATAAAATAAGACCCCCAAACAACCCTGTAGGTTAAAAAATAAGAGCACTAAGGCTCGTAGAAGGTGAGAAAGAAAAAAGGAAAATTAGTTTAAAAAAAAAATTTCTGGAAGACCCCTTTAACTTATGTATGTAGTGTTAAACCTGCCTATATTTTAGGGGATGCAGCAAAACCCACAAGTAGCACAACTGCTGCAGCTTTTCATCCAGATCTGTGGGTGGATAGTTGCTGAACATTGCCCGAGGGATAATAAAACTCCCTGACATCCCTGACTGTTCACATTAGAAATTTTTCAATAGAGAAAACTCAGATATAGAGAAACACAATAGAACAAGTAGAGGAATATATTTATAACCAGAGTTGTACATTGTAAGGACTACCTAGGTCCCAGTTTATGATCCCTATACATTTTCATAAAGCCGTTATATGTAAATACTACCATTCGTACGACTAAACAGAGATGATGAATGAGTGCACTCGAAGTTTCTGCAGCTCTATATGGCTGCTATATGTTTATGCAATCCATTTACTGTTGTTTATGTAAGGACAGAAAAGTCTGAGGTCACTGACATTTCTCATGAGATTGTTATCCTGTAATGCATAGGACTTGTAGTGCTCTTACATATTGTGCATTTTTCATTTACCCCAGGGGTTATGTGCCTCCCAAGTGGCAGGCGACACTTATGTAGTCTACACCGCTAACACACTAGGCTAGACACGCTAGACTTTACCTATGAAGAGTTTACAAGTTTATGGTAAAGGACCGTCTCTCTACATATGGCATTTTAGTATGGTTCTATTGGACTCAGCACTAGAGATGAGGGAACTGTTCGGACTTTTGGTCCGACGGCATCGGCACTCTCTCATCATGCCTGCTATCCCGGCCGCATAGTTGCGATCCCTGGAATATGCGGCCAGGATATTCCAGGGAATCGATGTTGAAATCCCTGGAATATCCTGGCCGCATATTCACGGGATCGCAACTATGCGGCCGGGATCACAAGCATGACGAGAGAGCGCCAATGCCGTCGGACCAAAAGTCTGACGGTCCGCTCATCTCTAGTCAGCACAAGCCAACTGATCTGCTTATGCCATAGTCAATAAAGGGTTAAATAATGAAATATGGGTGCCAGTTTTGCCTCCAGCATTTTATTTGTGAATTTTATATGTATTTTACATTGCTGACTGGTTACAAGTTGAAACTGGCCTTCACCTATAGCAGTCATCTTTCCTAGGTCCTAACTGACATATTTAACCTCCAGGACTTCTATACCTCCTGGCAGGTACAGGAGAAGTCCGACCAAATTCATAATTACAGGGCTGGCAGGGGGGGTGGGTGGGAGGAACATAATAAACAACCTATACTTACCAGTCCCTGTGCCCTTGCAGCACCACATCTTAGAGCTCCCGGACCCCAACGGATGTCATCTTCTCTCCATTTATTACTACATCACGAGAGCCTGTTCTTATTTCATTTTTATTTGGCCGGATTTCTTCTTTAAAGGGGTACTCCAGCAGGGGAGGGCATTTTTTTCCTGGGACCAGGGAGGAGGTGGCTGAGGGTAACAACGTCCAATCACCTCCCTAGTTCCAGCGGCGGGTCCCGCATCGCCGCACTCCGGTCCCCGGCCGCTTCCTGGTGTCTGACGCGGGCCCCAGATGTGACGTCTCAGGTCTGCTCAGCCAGTCAGTGACGGATTTGGGATCCGTTTCAAGTCTGCTCAGATCCCGCCTCTGTCACTGACTGGCTGAGCGGACCTGAGACTTATCGTCTCGGGCCCGCGTCAGACTCAAGGAAGCAGCCGGGAACCGGGGACCGGAGCACCACGATGCGGGAGCCGCCGCTCGAATCGGGGAGGTGAGTGGACGTCGTTTCCCTCAGCCACCTCCTCCCTGGTGTCAGGAAAAACATGCCCCTCCGCTGGAATACCCCTTTAAAGAAAGGCCAGTTGGGAACTCCTCAGCTGAGCAGTGGTGATCAACTGATCCATAGTAGTACATCAGCAGGATGATTTCTGCTATTTGTAACAGCAACTACAGCTCTCTAAGAATTTAGTCATCTTTGGAACCGATCCTATCTTCATCTAACGCCATCAACACGGATTTCTTCCAATTAATGGCTAACCCCGAGTAGGACCCCATTTCCTCTACTAACTTCATCACTTTTGGTACACTGATCTCTGGATATTTAAGAAAAAATAATAAATCATCCGCATACAGGGATATCCTATCCCCCCCACCCCTCGCCCCAAAGCCAACCATTTCAGGATCTTCTCTAACTAATATAGCTAATGGTTCTATTGCCAGGGCGAAGAGTAGGGGAGAGAGAGGACATCCCTGCCGGGTACCCCTACTCAGACCAAAGGAGGCAGACTTCTCTCCATTCACCAACACCACTGCTTTTGCATCTTCATACAGCACCTGTATCATCCGTATAATTTTTTCCCCAAACCCGAATCTCCCAAGCACACCCCAGAGGAATTCCCACTCCACCCTGTCAAAGGCCTTAGTAGCGTCCAATGACAGGATGGAGTGGTCCCCCCCTCCCCTTGCAATCTGCACATTCTCAAAAACTCTCCGAATGTTACTTCTCGCCATTCTCCCCGCCACAAAACCACATTGATCGGGGTGAACAAGTTCCCCCACCACTTTTCCCACCCTAATTGCAAGGGCCTTTGCCAAGATTTTTGCATCACTATTTATGAGAGATATTGGTCTGTACGATTCACACTCAAGGGGATCCTTATCTGGTTTCTGTAACAGAACTATTGTTGCTTCTCTCATCGATACGGGCAATTTACCTCTTTCTAAGGCTTCACCAATAATTTTATGCAGTCCCACTATCAGGGTTTCCCTATACTCTCTGTATATTTCATATGGGATTCCATCCCCTCCCGGTGCTGAATTCCCTTTTATACTATCCAGGGCACTATTTAGTTCTTCTACCGTAATTGGTTGATCCAGCGCTTCTCTTAGTTCCTCACTAATTCTAGGAAAAGGAATTTTGTCCAGGTACCCAGCAAGCTCACCCTTTTCTCTTTTATACTCTGATGTATACAATTTCTCAAAATAACTTCCAAATTCCTCTCCTATCTGTTCCTGTGTATTGACTATAACTCCATTCCCCCCTCTCAATGCCGATATTCTTTTTTTTTCCCTTTGGTTCTGCACTATGGCCATAAGTTTTTTATTCGGCTTCCCAGAGTTCTTAAACCTATCTTCACCAAAAAACTCTATTTGATGTTGTGCCTTATCTAATAAATAATTCTCCAATTCTTCCTGACTTTTTTTTAACGTGTGCTCACTATCTTGTGTCTTTTCCCTTATGTGTATTTCCTCCGCTTTCATCAGTCTCCCCTTTAACTCCTCTTCTTTCTGTCTAAACCCTTTTTTTAATTTATTAATTATCCCACAAAATTTCCCTCTTATAATAGCTTTAAATGTGTCCCAAACTATATATCCCGGAGCAGTGCCCCAATTAAGTGCCCATAATTCTTTAAATTCCTCTTTTAACTTATCTTTATCTTGTATTAATTTCAGCCAATGTGCATTTATGCGAATCGGTGTATTTATTCTAACCCTGATATTACCTAACTCCACAACCACTGGTGAGTGATCAGAAAAACATCTTTTTAAATAATCTATTCTACTCACTTTTTGTGCCATTGTATCATTACCCATCACCAAGTCTATACGGGATAAAGTTTTAGCAGTTTTATTCCAACAAGAGAATTCTTTTTTCATGGGATTTTTTTCCCTCCATAAATCCCGCCAGGCAAACTCCCCAACCAACTTTGCCAGTCGGGATCCACTTATAACCCTTACCGGCTCAACCATCCTGGATCTGTCCAACTTTTCATCTAACGTGGTATTAAAATCTCCCATTATCAAAATAGGGCATTTATTCTTTCCTGTGGCATATTCGAACAGCTTCTCCAGGATGGTTGAACTAAAGGGAGGGGGGATATAGATGAATGCTAGGATACAAATGAAACTTTCAATTTTACAATGTAGAAAAACGTAGCACCCTTCTTTATCAATCTTTTTATCTATCAGTTCCCAGTCCATACTACGATGGATTAGTACCGACACCCCCCTAGCATAATTAGAATACACAGAATGATAGTAGTGGGACCACCATCTCTTAGTGAGCACCTTAATGGTATTACTGAGCAAATGCGTTTCGAGGAAGCATACAACTGCAGGTAACATTTTTCTAATATAATTTGATATTGCTAACCGTTTTACTTTATCTGACAAGCCCCTGACATTCCAACATACTATTCTATAGACCATTTAATCTAAATAAAATGAACCGAGGAGAGACACAAAAAAGAAGAAGCAAAGAAAAAACAAAAAAACCCATCTTTGACAATTGTATCCTCCTCCCCCCCTCCAGATTCCCCTCTTGGCAGCTCATCTTCCCCCCCCCCTCCAAATCCTACCCTCCCCACCCCCCCACCCCCCCTCCCCACCCCACCCCCCCCATCCCCCCCCCAGGTGACTCCAAGATTCCCCTTAGAGCCTCTAACCTGAGACTAATTTGTTCCGCTGACCTCTGATCTAACCATCAATTCTAGAGTTCTCTCACAACCCCTTAGTTTCAATCCAAACTATTGCCTCCTCTGGTGTATTAAAAAAACAACTCCTCTCTTCATATATTATTCTTAGCCTTGCCGGGAATAAGAGAGCATATTTGATCTTCTTCTCCTGTAATTTTTTCTTTACTTGGAAATAACTCAATCTTTTCTTCTGGGTCTCTATTGCATAATCTGGATAGATATATATTTTTGCGTTATTATACATGATACCTCCCTCCTCCCTTCCCTTTCTAAGGATTATATCTCTATCCCCATAACACAAGATCTTTGCAATAAGAGAACGTGGTCTATTCCCAGGGGGAGGGGGTTTTGCCGGGACCCTATGAGCCCTTTCTATGCAGAAATGTTGAGATAATTTTTCTTTCCCAATAATTTCATTCAGCCACCTCTGGAGAAAAACCTCTGGATTTTTTCCCTCTACCCCCTCAGGGAGTCCAATGATCCTGATATTACTCCTCCTTGCCCTGTCCTCCATATCAATAACCTTTGATTTCAAACTCTTATTTTCCCCTCTCAATACTTCTACATCTTCTTTCACCTTTTTCATCTCATCTTCTAATCCACTTATCCTCTGTTCTGCTTCTCCAAATCTATCTCTTATCTTGTCTAGTTCATTTCTAACTATTGACACTTCCATACCGATAGACCCAACTTGTGTGGAGAGTTCAGAGATTGAGTTATCACATTTTTTTATCGCTGACAATATTTCTGTTAGCCATCCCGGCTGGGCCTCACTAACTGGCTCCCCTTCTTTTGACTCCTCGTTATTCCCTTTACCTCCTCCCCCAAACTTTCCCTTGTTTAATCCAGGGGATCCAAACAGTTTTTCCATTTTTTGGGTGGCCCTGTTATCCTTACCCTCCTTAACTGGGCTCAGTGATTTTTTATTGGGCTTTTTCTTGGTATCCATGATACAACAAAAAAAAAAAAAAAAAAAAAAAAAAAAACCACACCAAGAGACCAAATAACTATCCACCACCCTCACAAAGTCAAAGTTATTAACTTAGAGAGTTATACCAACTCGTGATATTCACTGGTAACTGAATGGGATTTTGGCAATAATTTTACACACAGTCTATTGCAGGCACTTCCACAACATAGTTCATTACATAAATACCACGGTGCACCGCAATAAATAGGTAGCCGCCAGGCAAAGGAACCACCGTCTCTACTAAGTCTGTTAGCTCCTCTCACAAGCGTATAGGCTTCTTTCCTCCACTAACTAATTGGGGAGTTGGCAATAGTCTTACACACAGTCTGTTGCAAGCACTTCCACGCTGCAGTTCATTCCATAAGTATCCGGGTGCTCTGCAATAAATTGGTAGCCGCCAGGCAGAGGTGAACACCGTCTCTATTAAGCCAATAGCTCCTCTCACAAGCGAATAGGCTTCTTTCCTCCTGGAGAAAAAACAAATAGCCGTAGTCTTATTGAAATCTCAGGACCCCTCTCTCACAGGGTATCCAAAGTCACAACAAAGCCTCTCTTCTTACATGTCAGTCTTACATCAAACAATTCCAGGCATTTACTCCATATTGTTCATGTGTACCCGAAGGGGGGACTGGGATCAGTTAATAGCCACCTGGCAACCAACAAAAGCGTCTATGCACAGCCCCCTGCCCCTCTCACTAGCAGGGGAGCTTTTCCACTTTAACAAGTGCCGTATTTTGATGGCCTAATGCGATCTCTGGTACCCCGCTCTCACTTGGTACCCCGGGACGCTTTTCCCTATAGTCCCATATACACCCCCTCCGGCAACTGAATCCTCTCGCGCACTGGCTGTGTCTCCGGAGGTTACCTTATTCCTCCTGGCCTGCTACTCCCCTGGCGCCACTCACACTGGCTTCCTCCGCTCTTGCCGGCTTCTCTGAGCTCCGGACCCCCGCCTCTCCAGACGGAAGATCCCCGCTGCTTGCACCGAGGCCAGGCCACGTATCTGCTACGTCGCCTCAGAACGCCTCTCTCACTGGCGTTCCGGCACCGCAGCGCTTCTCCACTTGGCTCGGACCACGTGGTCCCCGCTCCCGTCAGGCGCCTCTCTCACTGGCGTCCCGCGGCAGCCATTCGCCTCGCGGCTCCACCACTGTCCGACCTCCAGCCAACTCGCCTCGGGATCCACGAGCAGACACCCAGAACAACTCCACAGGCCGACCACTGCCACAAACTGCATCAGCCTTCCCTCGCCTCGTCAGCCGCTCATCGCCGGCCGCCCTGCATCGAAATCCTCAGGAGGAGAGCGAACACAGGATCCCACCAGGTCAGATCATACTCAGAGGTCAGCGGACGGTGCGTGCCTTAGCTCCGCCCCATGCTCCACCGGCTTGCCCGACCCAAGAATTTAGTCATCTTTACCCATAATGACATACATATCCCTTAAAAAAAAAGATGACCTAGAGTATATACTTACTTCAACTAACATTTGCCTAATGGTCTTCCTCAGGAACAGATAACGGAATCCTCAGGTCATGGTTAGGAAAGCATTACAAAGTGGCTATCCTTGTTATGTGCCTAGGAATGACTATGTCCTGTTTATGTAACTTACTGCTGGCTGATGTCCAACCACAACATTCTCATTACATTTGACAACCTCACTAGACGACAAGTGAACACCATCTTAATCTCTAAACTTGATAGTCATCAAACCCCAGCCGCAGCACAGAACATGACATATCATTCACCAGGTCTTCAGTCTTAACTTTCATCGTATATAGTCACATGACTCACAATGTTGTACATAAGAGGTACCTAGAGAATGTATACTATGAGTATATGGCCCTTTTCTTCTATTGAGCTGCCTCAGGAAAAAGTAATGATGGGTGGGGACCGGATGAGTAGTTGTAGGGGATTAGGGTAGGGAAGTATGACATTTTTTATTTTGACACCGCCCCAGCCATATATATATTATATATATATATATATATATATATATATATATATATATATATATATAGATATATAGATAGATAGCGTATAAGACTACTTTTTAACCCAGGAAAATCTTCTCAAAAGTTAGGGGTCACCTTATACGCCAGGTGTCGTCTTATGGAGCGGGTGCTGAAAAACTTTGGAATAGCACTGGAGAATCTGCGGTCGCTACGTATGGGGGGGGGGGGGGGGGGGGGGGCTCAAAAACGTCCACATCCCCGCCATATGCGGTGGCCATATGAAGGCCACAGCAAGCTGCAGGCGTCAGGGGTATGGAAAAAAGAGATACAGTAGAGTGGTGCTGGGCCCAGAAAAACACATCTTATTCACCGATCTGGCCCGCCGTTGTATCCTATCGGTATGACAGTACCTCCTTCTCTGTTGATTTTTTAAAAATAATTTTTATTTGGTGTGTGTTGGAAGAGGGGTAGTCTAATATGGTGAGTATATCCCAAACTCTATATTTTAACCAGAAAAGTTAGGGGTCGTCTTATACACTGGAAAATACGGTACATGTCCCCATACAAGCCCTTTGAGAAGGAAAACGGTCATGAAGTCACGTCTCTGCTACTGGTTTCTAATTTCTGACCTGACATTTGCTGACCTTGCACATCAGGACAGGTTGGACACTCCTGATGACATTTCTTGTACATATGATGAGCTTGAAGTGGACTTTCATATTCAGCATGAGACATTCTAAAGGCCTTCCAAGAATACAGATCTGGTTTCATCCTAGAATTAGCAGAGAGCTTTAAGTGTCTAAAACTGGAACAGAGAGGAGTCCCGAGGTTATAACTAGAAATGGCTATCCCAGTATATTAGCAAATGTTATGTAATTCTTATGTGAGGAAATTAGTATGGTTACATCACAAGGCTCACATCGACTTTTTTTTTTTTACCCCATGGGGGAGATTTATCAAACTGGTGTAAAATAGAATTGTCCTAGTTGCCCCTAGCAACCAATCAGATTCCACTTTTCATTCCACACAGATTCTTTGAAAAATGAAAGGTGGAATCTGATTGGTTGCTAGGGGCAACTAAGACAATTTTACTTTACACCAGTTTGATAAATCTCCCCCCATGCAGGGCCGTATTACCAGCTGCTGCTGCCCTAGGCACTACACCTGCAGACGCCCCATCTTCACTGACCAATTAGCATCAGGATTTTCTAGTTTCTAAATATCATAGTGATATATGATCAGTCTTAGGCGGCGTTCCCACATTTACTGTTCATCACCACATGTAGCCACCTTCATGCCTCTTGCAGTAACCAGTAGGCGTCTGGTCAATACTCCATAATACCATCATACTGTGACTGGATAACACCGCTATACCAGACCTGACCAATACTACCATACCCTACCCCTCTCAAAAAGTCTTAACGGGAGGTGGGAGATTAAAAAAAAAAAAGTTGTTTCCTTCCCCCTGCTCCCGGGTGCTGCCCCCCTGCAAGGTGCTGCCCTAGGCACCGGACCACGGGTGCATAATGGTAGATACGGCCCTGCCCCCCATGTCTTTCTTACTATTATGCAAAAAGTTACACGTACATTTGTGTCTCATGGACTGTGAGTAAATTAGATGTAACACACCTGTTTATTTATGAGCATTAAGGCCTTAGTCACACGGCTAACTTTAGGGCCTATTGACTTCTCTTGGGCTATTCACATGATCAGAGCTTTCACGGATCCCCAATCCATTTAATGAAAGAAACAGAACATGTCTTAGTTTGCAGCTGATCGCGGCACAGATTTCCCATAGAAGTGTATGGGATCCCCGTTTTTCACGGATGCAACTTCCACGAATCCGTGAAACACGGATGTGATGTAAGAGAGGTGATGTATTATGAATAACTAACTTTTCCCTTATCCACAGGATAGGAGAAAAGTAGGAGGTCACGGGGGGTTAAACCTCTGAATCCCCTGGCGATCTCCATACCTGGCCCCCACGTCCTCTGTTATGAGTAAAGCACCGATTTGGCGCATGACACGCAGCTCTATTCATTCCCATGGAGCGATGGAAAGAGGCAAGTAAGGCGCTCTTCCTGCTAACTGGGCTCTTTCGGCCACTCCATAGGAATGAATACAGCCTATTTATGAATAGGGCTCTATTCATAAAAGAGGAGGCGGGGGCCCTGCGACCTCCTATGTTTCCCCTGTCCTGCGGATAGAGGAAAAGTAAATTTTTCCTGGAATACCCCTTTAATTTTATTATAACTAGCATTGTACAATTTTAGTGGATGCTTGAAAGAAAACTGACACGGATTGTAATACGGCTGCAATCACGGACAGTTTTTCACCGATAGAGGAGCTAGATCCATGGAGCTTAAAAATCACTGAATGTGTGAATAAGGCGTAAAGTTGCAATGATTTTTACATTTTGTGTTGCCGTTAATAAACGTTCCCATCTGTCAAACTAACCTTATTGGGTATGTGTCCTCTTATTTGATAGGGAGAATAAATTGTGAGCCAGTGGTGAACATTGACTGGTGTGACTAATTAGATTCTGTCCACAATGCTGTGGAATATGTTGGTTCTATGTAAACAACAGGAAACTAATCCAAAAAATCAGTCAACTCAATACAGAAAGACAACTTTACTGATTTATAATCCCAACCTTACCTCCATGTCTGACAGTTCAATTAGGTCAGAACTCAGAACAACCAAATTACAAATTATAAATTCAATTAACATTGAAGTTATCTGCCATTATCCATGGAATCTTGTGGACTCACCTTAAAGAGGTACTCCGACATCTGGAAAAAAATAAACACACTTCAGTAGCAAAAAGTGTTTCTTACCTGTCTGCTCCACTTCTAAAACCACCAAAAATCCATCTTAGAAACATAGATGATTGTTGGTAGAAAAAGACCACTGGGTCCATGTAGTTTGCTTTTTTAGTATATCCCTTTTTTAATCTTAGGATAGATATATGTTTATCCCAGGCAGGTTTACATTCTGTTATTGTAGATTTACCAACCACATCTGCTGGAAGTTTGTTCCAATCATCTACTACTCTTTCAGTAAAGTAGTATTTTCTCACGTTACTTCCGATCTTTCCCCCCAACTAACCTTTCACTGTGTCCTCTTGTTCTTGAGTACAGTTTTTTTTTTCTTAAAACACACTTCTATCCTGATCCCTATTTAGTCCTTTAACCCTTTAAGGACCGGAGCAATTTTGATTTTTGCGATTTTGTTTTTTCTTCCTTGTGCATAAAAGGCCATAGCAGTTGCATTTTTTCACCTACAAACCCACATGAGCCCTTATTTTTGCGCCACTAATTGTACTTTGCAATGACAGGCTGAATTTTTGCATAAAGTACACTGCAAAAGCAGGAAAAAATTTTATGTGTGGTGAAATAGAAAAAAACCCCACATTTTGTGTTTTTAGTGGATATGTGTTTTTACACCGTTCGCCCTGGGGTAAAACTGACTTTTTATATATGTTCCACAAGTCGTTATGATTAAGACGATATGTAACATGTATAACTTTTCTTGTATCTGATGGCCTGTAAAAAATTAAAACCATTGTTTACAAATATACGTTCCTTAAAACCGCTTCATTCCCAGGCTTATAACGCTTTTATCCTTTGGTCTATGGGGCTGTGTCAGGTGTCATTTTTTGCGCCATGACATGTTCTTTCTATCGGTACATTGATATACGACTTTTTGATCGCTTTTTATTAACATTTTTCTGGATTTGATGCGAACAAAAATGCTCAATTTTGCACTTTGGGATTTTTTAGCGCTTACGCCGTTCACCGTACGAGATCAGGAATGTGATTAATTAATAGTTGGGGCGATTACGCACGCGGCGATACCAAACATGTTTGTTTATTTATTTATTTACTTTTATTAATAACCTGGGAAAAGGGGGGCGATTCTGACTTTTATTAGGGGAGGGGGCTTTTTATTAATAATGACACTTTTTTTTTTACTTTTACACTTATACTAGAAGCCCCCCTGGGGTTAGGGTTATTCCCCCCTGGGGTTAGGGTTATTCCTCCTGGGGGACTTCTAGTATAAGTGCTTTGATCTCTCATAGAGATCTCTGCAGCAGAGATATGCTGCAGCCGGAAGTAAACGAGTGCTGAGCCGGGGACGGCGCCATCTTGGAGCGGTCCCCGGCCGGCTTCAGAAACGGAGATCGCTCCTCCGGGACAACGTCCCGGAGGAGTGATCTCCCCACTAGACACCAGGAATGACGCTGCAAACGGTAATCAGATGCAGAATACCTGCGGTCCCGGGCTACAAGCGGCACACGGGACCGCCGCGGTTCAGAGCGCGTCCGTCGCGTGGCCCAGCTCTGAACGTCCTTACCGACCGCAGGGCGTAAATATACGCCCGCGGTCGTTAAGGGGTTAATATATGTTAAGATTTTGATCATGTCCCACCTTTCCCTTCTTTCCTTTAGACCAGGGGTGGGGAACCTTTTCCATGTCGAGGGCCGGTCGGGCATTAATAAAATCATTCGAGGGCCGCATACCGTGTGCGGCAGTTAGTAGCGTGGGTTTGCAGCACCCGGGGCAAGGCAAAGTATTGTTCCCCTAGTGCCCCTGCTATTGTAGTTAACCCCCAGTGATGCCCCTTGTAGTCTAGTTAACCCCCAAATCATGTCCCTGGTAGCCTAGTTAACCCCCCCAGTGATGCCTCTGGTAGGCCTAGTTAACCCCCATCAGTCATGTCCCTGGTAGCCTAGTTAACCCCCATAAGGCATGTCCCTGGTGGCCTAGTTAACCCCCATCAGGCATGTCCCTGGTGGCCTAGTTAACCCCCATCAGGCATGTCCCTGGTGGCCTAGTTAACCCCCATCAGGCATGTCCCTGGTGGCCTAGTTAACCCCCATCAGGCATGTCCCTGGTGGCCTAGTTAACCCCCCCAGGCATGTCCCTGGTGGCCTAGTTAACCCCCAAATAAAAAAAATAAACATCCCACTCACCTTTCCTCCGCTCCCACGCTGCCCATGTCCTCTTCTGTCCCAGGTCCTCTGTGCCGGTCTTCTCCTGCAGGCGGCGCGCGATGAAATGACGTCATCGCGCGCGGCCCGCAGGAGACTGAAGACACGCGCCGCTCTGCTGGGGAAGAAGCCGGCATAGACAGCATCCTCCTGTGTCCGGCAGCTGTCACAGACACCGGAGGATGCTGTGTATGCCGGCTCCTTCCTCCTCCAGAGCGGTGCGCATCACAGGGGTTCCCCACCCCTGCTTTAGACTATACAGATTCAAATCCTTAAGTCTTTCCTGATATGTTTAATGCCTGACACCCTCCACCATTTTTTACCCATCTTTGGACCCGTTCTATTTTATCAATATCCTTTTGTCAGTGAGGTCTCCAGTATTCCAGATGTGGTCTCACCAGAGCTCTATACAGCAGGATCACAATCTCCCTCTTCCTACTGGTTATACCTCTAGCTATACAGCCCAGCATACAATTTGCTTTTTCTACTGCCTGGCTGCACTGGAGATTCATTTTAAGGCTGTTAGAAATCACTACCCCTAAATCCTTCTCTTCTGCAGTCTTTGCCAACATAGTATATGATAGAGAGATGGTGATGTAGGCTGGAGGGGCTGGTCAGAGATGGGGGATGGGCTAAAGCTCAGAGACAAGATCCATCAAAGCCCCCTGTGACATCACAGGATGATATGTTGTCTACTGAGAGAGGGAGGAGGCGGGGAGCTGGAGACAAGACTTACTTGGTATTTCTTCTATTTTCAACTTCCTGTCAAGGGTAAATCACACAAAAGCATGCTGAAGCTAGTAAACTATATTAGAAAGTTACCGTGATAGTTTTATTGAAATACAGTTTTCTGATATTGGACTTCTCCTTTAATTCAGGATTTTATCATAGATCACAGTAGAAGATGCTAAATGACAATTCAGCTCTGCTACATCTGCAGGATTTTCAGACACCTTGGAAATGATTTTCCCAGCACATCATCCTTAGTTACACGTGAGCTTTTTCGATCGCCTTGAACATGTTGTGACATTCTGACTTTACTGTACTAGAAGTTTCCTCGTACAATTATTGTTTCACAGCAATTTCCTGGTTTCTATGGCAATCCTGGATATTTTTCTGAAGAACCACATATTAAGGAGAAAAAAAAAAACTTTGTACATTTTGATCCATTGATATTGTTAGACCAAATCCAGACATGGCAGAATTTCTATTTTGCTGATCTTGTCACGAGTCTTAAGCAAATCCACTGTATTTAAAAGGGGAAAAATCAATGCTGGGAATCTGCAGTATTTCTGTAAACTTGCAGCATGTTTTTCCCTCATAAAGACACTTTCTGCTATATGTGGATGGCAATGTGAAAATCCCCTCTACGTACATTGTATGGTGTTAAAGATTGACTTTTCAGGTCACTGTATGTGTGGTTTTGTATGTAAAGAGCTGCTTAAAGAGGCACTCCGACAATTCCCCCCCCCCCCCCCCCCCCCAAATTAACTCATGTTAGAAAGTCATAATGTCAAGCCTTCTAGCACTAGCTGCTGTATGCCCTGTAGGATGTGGTGTATTCTTTTCAGTCTGACACAGTGCTCTCTGCTGCCACCTCTGTCAGTATCGGAAACTGTCCAGAGCAGGAGAGGTTTTCTATGTGGATTTGATACTGCTCTGGACAGTTCCTAACAAGGACAGAGCCTGTGGAGCCTTATTTAAGGGTCTCAAAACACAGGACTAGCCATATATCCCTCTGGGAAGGGCCCAGACAAGGGGTGGCTCCTGTAGGGAATCCACCAAAACCCCTATATTAAGTGGCCCTATAAGTCAGTGTAATGACAAGGGAAAAACCAAGGCCAGGTATCCATCCACAGACAGCTGTTTCGGGGTATTGCCCCAAGATTCTTGCTAGGTGGGAGCAATGCCTAGTAGGGCCAACACATCACTGATCTCAGAGAGCACAGCCAAAGATGACACTGCCGGCTGCTGGTGCAATGCTCCCCGGGAAACATGAATATGCAAAAAAGAAGAGCCCATTTGAGCCTCATTTAAATCTCAAACCACAAGACTAGCAAGATATCGCTCTGGGCATTGCTCCCACCTAGCCAGAATCCTTCTCCACACCGATGAGGGGCAACACCCCGAAACAGCTGTCTGTGGATGGATATCTGGCTTTGGTTTTCCCCTTGTCATTACACTGACTTATAGGGCCACTAGGGCTCTTTTTTGCATATTCGTATTTCCCAGGGAGCAATGCACCTAGGATTTCACTGTATTGAGCACTTTAACCAGCAGCCGACAGTGTTATCTATGGCTGGTCTCCCTTAGAGCTGGGTTCACACTATGTATATTTTAGTCAGTATTGTGGTCCTCATATTGCAACCAAAACCAGGAATGGATTAAAAACACAGAAAGGATCTGTTCACACAATGATGAAATTGAGTGGATGGCCGCCATATAACAGTAAATAACGGCCATTATTTCAATAAAACAGCCGTTGTTTTAAAATAACAGCAAATATTTGCCATTAAATGGCGGCCATCCACTCAATTTCAACATTGTGTGAACAGAGCCTTTCTGTGTTTTTAATCCACTCCTGGTTTTGGTTGCAATATGAGGACCACAATACTGACTGAAATATACATAGTGTGAACCCAGCCTAGATCAGTAATCTATTTCCCGTATGACAAGGACAGCTGATAATGCTGAGCGGCGAAGATTTAAATAGAAGTAATTTACAAACCTTAAAACTATTTTATTTCTCTAGAGTACCCCTTTAATTTTAATACTGCCTATATAAAAAGTATGTATAGCATTATCCTGCCTTATGATCACTGTATCTTCATTCTTTCTAAGCTGTGGACATTTTTCATGTAGTCTAATCTTGGCTCTTATAACTAATACCTTAAATCTTTCATTTTATCCCACCTTTGCTCCTTGTCGGTAATTCTCATTACTGAATGTTTTTCCTGGTAAATTGGTAAATGTTTCCTAGTATTCCTAATCCTATCTAATGCTTTTAATTGTTCTAAATTACAATGGCAGCTTGGGGAGGTTATGGATGGAGGGGCATGAGATGCGTGATGCCACACAAATGCAATTGTTTTCTAGCATAAGAACCTCACAGCTCTTGCAGAACCCTCCCCCACGAATAATCCTCATATGTTAAACAGCGTGCTGATAATTACCCTTCATTCTCCAAATATGATCAAGCTCCAGTCCTGTTGTCAGCTCATGTGACCGGCGCTCTGACTACCTGAACACCACCATGTCTACTATGTGGACAGTAAATCAATTTCTCTATACAATTCTATGACATGATCAATGTGAGCCTCATAGAAATGAATGGAAAAAGTGACTCCGAGTCTGCACAATTGACAATGAGCAATGAGAGCCCCATTCATGGGTATTGTTAAAGTCATTATCAGCGCTGTTATTTAACTAATGGAAGTTACTAATGGTGGAGGGAGGGGAGGAGGGGGGGGCAGAGTATTCCTTTAAAGTGATTGTCAGCAGAGGACCAACATTTTCTGCAGCCTAATTTAATAATATTCCTTTATATCTTTTTTGCAGGTACAGAGCTCTAAATCCCCTAGAAGAGGAGCCCAAGTGTGCACTTGAGGACAAGAAGAACAATTTCATTTTCTTTCTTTGTTTTCTAGTGTTTAGAGCTTTTGGCTGGATGAGACGTATTTTATCTAGTTACTAGTTTTCAGCACCTGTTCACATGATGTTGAATTCATATTAATATATTATTTAAATTATGATTACATATATAGATTATTCAGTTTTGTAGAAAGAGATATACAGTGTTTGGCTATGTTCACACGTTTTTTCAGCTCTGTTTAATATGACGTCCGTTATTTTGAGTTTAAAATAACGGACGGCATTTAGCTGTCTGGCCTCCCCTGCAATGACTGGTGTTTGCAGATTATTTTTGCTTAGTTTAGGATTACTAACTGGCCTTTGGGTACAGCTTAATTGAAAAGTACATTGAATTTAATAGTAAAAACGGAGAAAGAGCAGTGACAAAAGAAAAACTGTGTGTGAACAACTAATAAAAAACGTCCGCTGTTTGCAAAAGACGCCCGAAAATAATGATCATGTTCATTATTTTGACGTCTGCGGTAAAACCGTCTGTTATTCATTGCATTGTTCGCATTGGACGCTTGTCTTCCCATTGACTTCAATGCATTGCCATTGCAGTCAGTTAAAATCGCGGCACAAATGGACGTTTTTTTAAATATCAAAATCGGACACTTTTTCACTATTTTTCATGTTGTGTGAACATAGCCTTTGTGTTTTTTTTTTTTTTTTTTATCTAGACATTTTATATTACTTTTCTTCTTCCATTTACCATTTTAATTTTTTTAGTTTTTTTTTTTATAATAATTTTTTATTTTGATATTTGAATTTTTTTTTTTTTACTATAATTTACCTGTGGGCCAATAAACAGGCAGTTAGGGTATAACCTAATACAAAAGGAATACCTTTCTGTAAATTTCCCAAGTTGCTTTGCTGTCAATCTCCTGTTACCCCTTAAAGTGACGCTGCTTTCTGTGTGAGGACTTCTCTACACAGCCTAGCCGGTGATGATGTCACGGAGGGGAAGGGCCTGCCGGGCTGATGTTGGCAAGGTCAACTGGCGCTGTGGCCATAAAGCCTGGCCGCGGCGGCACAATCCACCAATGATTAAAAAATGTTTTTTTACTGAAACAATCGTCAAGAAATCTTACAAATTAAGGTATGAAAACTGCAGAATTTATGCTTTACAGCTGTATAGAGAAGTCCTAATACAGAAAGGCGGGGACAGTGTTACTTTAAGCTAAAATACATGGGCAGAAAGGAAGTAGGTTTAAAAGATTTCTCCTTTAACATACAATAAAAATGTTAGGGGCATATCTATTTGTCTATTAACCCTTGGAAGACCAGACCAATTTTCATTTTTGTGCTTTTGTTTTTTTCCTCCTCGTGCGTAAAAGGCCATAGCACTTGTATTTTTCCTCCTTGAGATCCAGATGAGCCCTTAATTTTTGTGCCACTAATTGTACCTTGCAATGACTTAATTTTTACACAAAATATGCTGTGAAATCAGAAAAAAATTGTATGTGTGGTGAAATTGAAAATAAAACGCAATTTAAAATTATTTTTTTTTGGGGGGGGGGGGGGGTATTGTGTTTATGCCGTTGACCCTAGGATAAAACTGACATGTTACAGTATATACAGTATGTTCCTCAAGTCAGTAGAATTACAACAATATGTAGCTTGTGTAACTTTTATTTTATTTGACGGCTTTAAAAAAATGAAAACCTTTAAAACAAAAATAAATGTTCCTTAAAATTGCTCTATTCCCATCCTTATAACGCTTTTATGCTTTGGTCTATGGGGCTCTGTGAGGTGTCATCATTTGCACCATGATCTGTACTGTTTGCGTATATGCGACTTTTGATCACTTTTTATCACAATTTTTCTAAATTTGGTGCAACCAAAAATGCGCAATTTTGCACTTTGAAATTTTTTTGCACTTAACTTTGATAGCTGCATCTAAATGCCTGATTAGCGATCGCCGTGCTCTTGGGCTCCACATAGCAGCTGTAAACGCGGCAGTTCAGAGCGGGGTCGCCGCGCACCCCCTCCCCCCACCCTGAACTCCCCTAGCGGTGCCAGGACGTGCTTTTACATCCTGGGTTGTCTAAGGGTTAATTGGCTCTGTAGTAAGGGTCCTTTTACACACACAGATTTATCTGACAGATTATTAAAGCCAAAGCCAGAAACAGATTATAAACAGAGAACAGATCATAAAGGAAAGGCTGAGATTTCTCCTTTTTTCAAATCCATTCCTGGCTTTGTCTTCAATAATCTGTCAGATAAATCTGTGAGTGTAAAAGGACCCTTAGTGGTGGAGAGAAGCCATTAAAGATTTTGGGTAGTAGGGATCCACAGTGGCAATTGATTCCTTATATATTCAGTTCTCGGTCCATTGTGGGTGCACCATTTGTCAATTGTCTTACAGATGCCGTAATTTAAAGTGAATACTAACCCTGGCTAACCCTGGGCTCCTATCTAGCTATGGGGTTTGTGAACCTTATTTACATATTAATGTCAGTGCTGGAAATGACTGTGGAGATATGCCCGGAATCCTAAGGCCCGGTCTAGCCTTGAGCTGTATTCCTGCTGACAGGTCTGCTTTAAAGGGATTCTCTGGTGACAGATATCGTGCCAACTAACTAATGTAAATAACATTTCATCTTTAAGTCACTTGAAGCAATTAGTCTTCTATTACTCCACTAATCCTTTAATTAAATCTTGACTTTTGAGTTTTACTGATGTACCAACTGTAACATTATAAGTTTGTTACCATATATATTGATTATTTAATTCACTGACAAAGCATTTACCATATCAGCTAAAAGGCACAATAGTACCATCCTTAGATGATGATGATGCTGAATCAGCAGTGGCGCCCAGTAGGAGCAATGTGCCAACTACAGTGGCTTGCAAAAGTATTCAACCCTCTTGGCATCTTCTGTATTTTTCTACCACACAACCTGGAATTAAAATTGATTTGTTCGAGGTTTTGCTTTGTTTCAAGTAAGGAACATGCCGACATTGTTGAACATTTTGTTTTTATTTTACTGTAAAGCAAACAAGGAATAGGACAAACTACCAGAAAGCGTCAGCGTCCAGAACAATTCACCCCCCCTCCTCAACACACACACATGTTAGAGCCATCTTTTCTTATATAACAGCTGGATAAGCTTTGGATCAGTCTCTAAGAGCTTGCCACATCTTGCAACTGGGATGTTTGCCCATTCCTCAAGGTAAAACTGCTCCAGCTCCTTCAAATGAGATGGTTTAGCAATCTTTATGTCTGAACACAGACAGATTTATGATTGGGTCTGGGCTTTGGCTAGGCCATTCCAATACGATTCTGTTGGAAACAGAACCTCCATCCCAGTTTCAAATCACTGACAGACCAAAACAGGTTTTGCTCAAGAATATCCCTGTGTTTAGCACCATCTTCCTCTTGAATCGGACCAGTTTCCTTGTCCCTGCTGCTGATAAACATTCCCCCAGTATGATGCTGCCACCATTACGTGTCATTGTGGGGATGGTGTTCTTGGGGGGATGAGATGTGTTGGTTTAGAGCCCGACAGTGTTTCCTTGGTGGTCAATTTTGGTCTCATCTGAGCAGAGCACCTTCCTCCATACACATTTCTCCCACGTGACTTTAGGCAAATTCAAAACAAGCCCTCCTATTTTTTCCTGTAAGTAAAGACGTTTTTTTCTGGCCACCCTTCCTTAAAGCCCAGCTCTATGGAGTCTACCACTTATTGGGGTCATATGGACAGATACCCCAGTGTCTGCTCAGGAGCTCTGCATCTCCTTCAGGGTTACCCTTGGTTTCTGTGCTGCCTCTCTGGTTAATACCCTCCTTGCCCAATCTGAGAGTTTTGGCAGATGCTTCATTTGGCAGCTTGGTTGTGGTACCATGTTCTTCCCATTCATGATAATAGATTTGATGGCGCTCCAGGGGATCATCACAGATTTGGACATTTTTTTATAACCCAACCCTGACTTGCACTTCTCAACAACTTTGTCCCTGACTTTTTTGGAGATCTCCTTGGTCTTCATGTTGTTGTTTGGTTAGTGGTACCTCTTGCTTAAAGGGGTTATCCAGCTTTAGAAAAACATGACCGCTTTCTTCCAGAAACAGCACCTCTCTTGTCTCCAGTAGGTTTTGCAACTCATTTCCATTGAAATTAGTGGAGTTTAATTTGCGAACCACACCTGAACTTTAGACAAGAGTGGTGCTGTCCCTGGAAGAAAGTGGCTAAGTAACGCTGGATAATACCTTTAATGGTGCTGCAGCCTCTGGGGCCTTTCAGAAAATGTGTCTATATACTGACAGGCCATGGGACACTTAGATTGCACACAGCACAGAGTGTTCTGATTGCTATTATTGATATATATCCAGTGGTGTCACCAGATTGGTAGATCACCAGGTAGTGACAGATTCATTTTAAGGCCACATTCACACAATGTATTTTTTTTATTAAACAATGTCCGTTGTTGCAAGTTTGCAACAATGACCATTGTTTAATTTCATGTCTATTTTGTGCGGCCGCTATTCATTAAATAGCAGACACACGAAATAGACTCTGCACACAATGTAAAGTGCGGCTCCGGCTGTACTTTACATTGTCTGCTATGGCTAACTGGAACGTGGGCACACGAGAACGTGCCTGTATTACAACTAAAAAGAAGTGATGTTCACCACAGTATCGACAGTGGCGCGGACGCTGTTTTACCACATCTGAACATGGCCTAAACTTGAATTTAAAGGGGTTATCCAGCTCTACAAAAACATGGCCACTTTTCCCCCTACTGTTGTCTCCAGTTCAGGTGCGGTTTGCAACTAAGCTTCATTTACTTCAATGGAACTAAGTTTTAAAACCCCACCCAAACTGGAGGAAAGTGGTCATGTTTTTGTAGCGCTGGATAACCCCTTTAATGGGCTGAACATAGTCTAATTGTGACTATGTTTGGTCTATGGGCATGTATTTGGGAAAGTGACCAAACATTTTTAGGGTGGGTTCACACTGAGGAATCCGCATGAAGAAGTTCCCGCAGATACTGTCGTTTGATACCGTCCCTGCTTGCTACACCACCTGTGCCATAGACTCCATTCTATGGTCGGGTGGAATCCGCCATCGCCAAAAGAATTGTCAATTCTTTGGCTGGATGGCGGAATCTGCCAGACCCTAGAATGGAGTCTATGGGACGGGTGTTAATGCATGTCGCGAGCGGGGATGAGCGTTGGAATCCGTGGGAACTTCTCTGCGTGGATCCCTTAGTGTGAACCCACCCTTACAGTTAGACTATGTTTGGCCCACAGTGGCGTCTGTACTGTAAGATAGAAGATCTCCATATCAGGACCACTGATATAATACTGTGCATAGGTATACATGACTATTTTACTATAGTTTAAAGAAATATTATTTGCTGTTTTGTGAAAAAAACAAAAAAATAAAATATATATATATATATATATATATATATATATATATATATATATATATATCAGCTGCAGTGGCCTTTACTATTCATATCAAACTGTGGAATTTAATTGTGTTCTTTTTATTATAAATGTCGCAATACTTTCTCTTCCACCAGGTTGCCAGGCACTTTAAGCAGTTGCTAAGCATTTTCCATATGCAGTACAAGCTGGGTTCACACTATGTATATTTCAGGCTGTATTTGGTCCTCATGTCAGGTCCTCATAGCAACCAAAACCAGGAGTGGATTGAAAACCCAGAAAGGATCTGTTCACACAATGTTGAAATTGAGTGGATGGCCGCCATATAACGGTAAATAACTTCCATTATTTCAATATAACAGCCGTTGTTTTAAAATAACAGCAAATATTTGCCATTAAATGACGGCCATCCACTCAATTACAACATTATGTGAACATAGCCTTTCTGTGTTTTTAATCCACTCCTTGTTTTGGTTGCTATACAGCCTCAAACATACAGCCTCAAATATACGTAGTGTGAACCCAGCTTTAAGTGTGTGTTATTACAAGCACATTGTAGAGCGGAGTGAGCAGCTATCTGTCATCCTGTCCTTGTAAAGTAATTTAGACGTACGCTTGCACTGCTGCATCTCAATATGATAATTTAACTTCATACAAGTGATGGCTAAGGTCAAACACAGGGTTGAAGCCGCTGCACTATAAATAAGTAGTAGTGTGGATCCAGAGAAAGGATGTATTGTCTACACATCACCCAGGTAGGTCATTTAATAATAGACATTCTTAAAGGGGAATTGCATTCTCAGGTATTTCCTCCTCTTTGAAGTGAGTTTTCATTTTCCCCTTATACAGAAGAACACTGAGCTCTTGGAAGAAAGTTCATTGTGACTTTGCTCATTCAGAGTTTTAGTTACATTCTCAATTATCTTCTCATGACTAATGAACTAAGGGTATTAGTTTTCTTCCTACAGCAATGCAAAGAAGGTGATTTTTGGAAGCTATTCGAATGTTGGTATGGGTGGTGCAGTGGATGATAATAAAATGCTAAATGAGAACGGAATGGCCACATTATTAGTAGGCTCCAGCAGTTTTACACCCCCCCCCCCCCCCCATAGCTTAGCCCTTTCACGACCTGGGATCATTGATGCCTCAATGCCCAGGTCGTGATTTTACATCAGCTTATGGGATCATAAAGATCCCATAAGCTGATGTCCCCTAGCTCTGCCACCTCTCTGATGACCCCTGCCGCTGTTACTATCTTATAACAGAGGCAGGGGAGAGCGGGGAGGCTGCAGAGCTCACAGGCGCACACCCGGCGCGTGTTCTGTCCTCCCTCCCCCTGCCGGACTCCGCCGGGGCTTTGCGATCAGTTCGCAGAGCGCCGATGGACACCGGAGAGACAATTCTCCCACAGTAGAGGGAGAATTTTCTCTCCAGGGCCCTATAGATACTGCGGTCGTGCTGACCGCAGTATCTATAGGGTTAACTCCGCTCCGGTGCTGAGAGTTGCAGTGGGTCCCCGCCTATCACTGATAGTCGGGACCCGCCACGGATGACACAGGTGTAGCTCCTACGCCTGTGTCATCCTCTGCAGTAAATTCTGTCCTCCCTCCCCCTGCCGGCCTCCGCCGAAGCTCTGTGATCAGAGCGCCGATGGACACCAAAGAGACAGTTCTCCCTCAGTAGAGGGAGATTTGTCTCTCCAGAGCCCTATAGATACTGCGGTCGTGCTGACCGCAGTATCTATAAGGTTAATTCTCAGCACCGGAGCGCGCTCCGGTGCTGAGAGTTGCGGCGGGTGCCCAGCTATCACTGATAGCCGGGACCCGCCGCGGATGACACAGGCGTAGCTGCTACGCCTGTGTCATCCTCTGCAGTAAATTTACGTCGCAGCAGCACCAGGCATAGGCTGCACCAACGAAAATTTACAGTGCAGCAGTGGGAGGGGGTTAAAGTGTACCTGTTACTTAAAAAAAAAAAGAAACCAACAGGGGTTGTGATTGCAAGTAATTTTGCAATATACTCACTTTTTTCTATGTTTAAAGCAATGATATATATATCACTCAATCAAGAAGACACCTGTTTATCATGCAATTAACTTAGGCTAATTATATTATTAACTTTTACTAATTATATTATCAACTATGCAGCTTACCAGGAGTCAATGCTCTTCGTTATGCAAAAATTCAGTCAGTATAATGTCATTGTGTGGTTATAGAGGTTTTGGTGTTGTGTGACAGGAGAGCTGACCATACAATGCGAGCACTCCCAGGAATGTCTGCTGCTGAATGTGCAGAGAGTCTTCTCATGTTCTCTGCTTCCTCCCTGGCGCTGTGGATGTAGCTTCATAATGGCCTGTCTGAGCTCACAGGCTACTCAGCCAATTACTGGCCGTGGCAGTCCGGGACTATGATTGGCTAAGTGGCCTGTCAGCTTAGAAAGGCTGCTCAGAAGCTACAGCGGCATTACCAGGGAGGAAGAAGAGAACAGGAGAAGACTGGAGGTGATGTATAATAGTTTATTTATTTTAGCTCTAAAACTCTCTCTACCAGATTCTGATCACTCCGGCAGCCATTGGACTGTGGCCCCAGATTTAATACATTGCATTCTTTGGCATGACATGGCAGCCATACATCTTCTCGTGTGCTACATATTTTATTTGCAGCTCTGTCAGGAAGAAGAGTATTTACATTGGAGATTTGAATGTAGGTCGCCTGATAAGTAAAAGCATTTATAAAAGCAAGTGAACGTCTAAAGCTTTCTGCACATAAAAGAGCTCCTGCCACATGGCCTCATATTTTATTTATTCCCTTTAAAAATTAAAACTGTTATGCACAAATTTACATTACAATAAAAGTAAGCCCGGGAAGATGACTGAACGCTGAGAATATTACATAGAGAAAATCAAAAAACATTGCACAGGGTGTACAGTAAATGTATAGAAAACTATGTGGCGTAAAGTAATATGGTTATGGGGAATCCATTTAAAGTGATTGAGTTTTATTGGTAATATCTGACATACAATGTGAGGAAATTCAATAAAAAAATGTGAAATGTAAGGCAATAAACATTGGAATTGATGAGAAATGCTTCTCCAACTGCAACTTGGGCCAAGGGGGCTTCCATAATGGCTGAACAGTAGATATGGAGAGTGTAATGCCCCCTGGTGCTCACCCACTATATAGTCTGCCCGGACGGTATATGCAGTGCCCCTGATGGTGAGGTGCAGTATTACTTCTTCTGCTATATACCATATACTAAAGTTATAGGTATCATACTAACAAGGATACCATCAGTACCTGATTATGGTCTGTTGGGTTCGTCTATATTTTTATATTTTTGAAAATCATTCAATAAAATATATTTACAAAAATTTCAGTAAAGGATTGTTAAAGCAAATGTACCAATTGGCTTACTGAAATTTTTTTTTAACTATCTGGTAGACGCCGTCACGTGTCTCATGGTGACGTGGTCTATTTTTCAAAATGCTACCAGGCTCCCGCCACGGTGATGTGGCCAGGCTTGACTCTGATGGAGGTGTGTCACCGAGATGAGGGGAGACCATTACATTGGGGATGCTGGGCCCGCTTCCAGTGCATAGAGTGGGCTGAAGTGCACATAAAAAGTGCCGCAGATCACAGGTACTTGGCAAAATTTAGAAAAATGGACCACACCACCATGATGTACACGCCAGCTCTGACCAAGCAGTGTAAAAAGACAAATGTCAGTAAGGCTGGGTTCACACTACGTTTTTGAAATCTGTTTTTTGCGTGCATCCGTTTTGATCTGTTTTTCTATTGAATTCCATTATAAAAAAATTCGGATCAAAGCGGTTCTCTTTTTTTAATGTACACAAAAATGAGGTCGACTACATTTTTGTTTACGTTAAAAAAAAACTGACCCGTTTTTGTTATAATGGAATATAATGGAAAAAACGGATCAAAATGCATTGGTTTTTTCCATGTTTTTTGCAAAAAACGGATTGCAAAAACGTAGTGTGAACCCAGCCTTTGCGAATTTGTACTTTCATTTTAACAGTCCTTTAATGAAATTTTTGTAAATATATTTTATTGAATGATTTTCAAAAATATAGAACAATAAATGGACCCAATAAACCATAATAGGATTTCAGAGAGTGAAAAGAAGTAAGGCCCCGTTCACACAGAACAAGAGCGTCGGAATTCCGATGCCGCCAGCCTCTGTGTCATAATGGGACTCTATGGGAGGCTCGCGCACTGCATCTCTCGGCGCTGAAGAATGAACATGTTCATTCTTCAGCGCCGAGAGACGCTGAGCGATGCGGTGCACAAGCCTCCCATAGAGTGTCATTATGACACGGAGGCTGGCAGCATTCCGCAGCGGAGGATTCCGCTGCGGAATTCCGCCGCTCTTGCTCTGTGTGAACGGGGCCTTACACTTCCAACATTAGTGGCTTTCATATGCATTGAGGTGGAAGGGGCTTAGATATAACATTGTTACATAAGTAACAGAAGGTCACTGTCATAGAACAGAAACATACATAAATCTTCAGTAATGCAGATATACCCAAGATAAAGAAGTATTTTTAGATATTTTGGGGTAGATTTATCAAATATGGTGTAAAGTGAAACTAGCTCAGTTGCCCCTAGAAACCAATCAGATTCCACCTGTCATTGAAAATAAAGGTGGAAACTGATTAGTTGCTGGGGGCAACTGAGTCACTTTCACTTTACACCATGTTTGATAAATCTCCCCCTATGAGTTTAAAAGTTACAGATGGGGAGCTGCATGTTAGTTCATGTTGTGAATTATGATGGTTGTTGCTGGTTGGGATCGCTCACTGTGGGTTGGATAGCAATGTTTCGAAATTCACAATATGAGACCAAGGGGGACCAGATGGCTACAAATTAGTTTCGAGTGTTTGTTTCCCAATGAGATAGTGTGTGAATAGTATACGATTTTTCAATATTATTATATTTTCAATTGCAAACTCCTCCAGAGAGGGCGCTTCAGTTGAACGCTAGTAAGTGGAAACTAAAAGACATGTGTCAGAAACAGCCCCTCAGCCAATCACTGGCTCCGACGGGACAGCGTTGTGATTGGCTGAGCAGGCTGTCATTGAGTGGGGGAAAGGAGTAGAACCAAGAGGGCAATGGGAAGCGCGGACGAGTAAGTATGACTGCTCTATTGTTTTTTTTTAATTATACCAGCAGCATAATTACTTAGGTTTTATAAGGCTATGGGCTCCATTCTCGAGATTCTCTGTAAGTGTTGGTTCCATACAATCTTTCAGCTTATTATCTTTATCTTTTTTTATTTTTTCCCCTAGTCTCCCAGTAAATATCTTATTATCTTCAATAAAACAAAACAAAAATAAAACATATTGCATAACTTATTTATGATTCTATTATGTTGAATGAACATTTAGAGAATAAAAGAACAGTAAACCAGTTGTATAATGCTCCGCTACTTATTGTAACAGTATACCACTTACTGATAATTATGCTCACACATTAACAATGTAATGTTGTGTTCCTCAGCTACTAAAAGTAAATAACAATATGTAGTAGAGAAAGAGAATGGTGGGTTCTTTATACCTCTATCTCCCAATAAGCTCAGATAGAGAGGGTTGCCAATACCAAAAACAGTTATGGCATTTGTCAGGAAAACCTCTTTTAATTTGCACTAATGGGGCATTTTATAGTCCTATCAAAGAACATTTCTTGACCTGGCTTGTCAAAGTTTTATACAGTAATTTATTTGAATGCGTGTAATACAATAATTCTCCTTTAGTGGCCACTATTGAGTATTTGTATTACTAGTAGTGTTCGAAAATATGACCTACCTTAAAGGGGTTATTCATTGAAAATCAAACTCAAATATGCAGTGGGCATAAAAAAAAAGTTGGACAAAGTCACGGGCCACTCTCTAAGCAGCGGCGTGTGGTCCTCCCATTAGTGTCCCATATAGTAGCCAGCCCAGCCCAATAGTGCCCTATATAGTAGTCAGCCTTCTATAGAGCCCCATATAGTAGTCAGCCCTCTATAGTGCCCCATATAGTAATCATCCCCCAATAGTCCTATATAGTAGTCAGCCTCCCAATAGCCCCATATAGTAGTCAGTCCTCCGAATAGTGCTCCATATGATAGACACTTTTTGCAATAGTGTCCCACTTAGTAGCCATTTCTCGCAATAGTGTCCCACATAGTAGCCAGCCCCCATAGTGTCCCACATAAGAGCCAGGTCCCAATAGTATCCTACATAGTAGCCAGTTCTTCCAATAGTGTCCTACATAGTAGCCAGCCCCCAATAGTGTCCTACATAGTAGCCAGTTCTCCCAATAATGTCTCACATAGTAGCCAGCCCCAAATAGTGTCCTACATAGTAGACGGTCCCCAATAGTGTCCCACATAGTAGCCAGCCCTCTCAATGGTGTCCCACATAGTAGCCAGCCCTCCCGGTAGTGCATCAAATAGTAGCCAGCTCCAACAATAGTTCCCTCTATAGTTGGGATGGACTTACTATTCCTGGCTCCCACACTGCAACTCGGCACCTGGTGCAGGGTGTGTGTGAAGATGTCTCCATGCTGCCTGTGCTGGGACGCAACTCACTTACTTCTAGGCTGCAGGCTTAAAACTGCCTGAGGTCTAGAAGATTATAATACGGTTGGTTCAAGAGCCATCTGGACCACCCATATTGTAATCTGCTGTAATGTTGGCGGGCCAGCTCTAGAAAATCAATTAATTTCTCGTCGGCCAAAAATAATGGCACTACAAACCAGATGTGGCTCAAGGGCCAGAGTTTGACATGCCTGAAACAACCCAAAAATAATAGCAAATAGTGTAATATATTCTGTGCTTATATGCAGGTAGCAGTAAGATTTCTTTTCTTTTCTGACACAACTCCTTCCAATGGTCACACCCTAGTATTTCTATCAGTCATTAGTCGAGAGGTATCTACAGGGCATTGGTGCTTAATAAAATTTATTTGATTATTAATATGTATTTTTGTGCTTGATTGTGCCTGTAACTAGATACAGCCAGCTAGCTTTTATTTCTATCTTAGCCTCTGCCAGTGTGCTGGTCAATGATTACAGAATACGACTTTTATTACCTATAGTTAATTGTCCCGCTGTGGTCATTTATAAGATCAGGAGGTAGCATATTAGCAGCTTGGAATATAAAGTATTAACAACTGAAGCCGGCTAAGGAGATTTCATTCTATTAAGAAAAAAAGGAAAATAAATGCATAACTCACTTAAAGCACCTCCAGCCTTAAAGGGGATTTCGAGTGAAAATTTTATTGACTTTTGATTTATACTCAGGATAGGTCATCAACACCTGATTGACGGGTATCAACTAGAGATGAGCAGAACTCAGGCATGCTGGAGTCCGATCATTTAGCATTTGAATTCCAGGGGCTGAAGAAGTTGGATGCATCCCTAAAGAGTCCAGGAAATTATCTGTGTTGGGTTACTGCAGCTCATCTCCCATTAACTTCAATAAGACATAGTGGACTAATGAGAGAGTCATGGGTTCCCGTGAACACAGACACTTTAAACAGGTTATCTAGCAATTTTTATGTTTCTGTTCTTGTATAAAAAGCTTTTTTAAATGCCAAAGTACCCCTAAGGTATAAATCCTATCCAACGACTATCCTAATAAATGATAGTACAATATAAATATTTATATATATATATATATATATATATATATATATATATATAAAATATATACAGTGTATATATATATATATATATATATATATATATATATATATAACAAACGATGGGAAGACGGCACTCCAATAGTGAATAAATGTGAAATAGTTTATTCACCCATACACGTAATGCGACGTTTCGACTCAAGCATGAGTCTTTCTCAAGCCTCAAGGCTTGAGAAAGACTCATGCTTGAGTCGAAACGTCGCATTACGTGTATGGGTGAATAAACTATTTCACATTTATTCACTATTGGAGTGCCGTCTTCCCATCGTTTGTTACTTATGAAGTGGAGTCGGGGGTCGACTGCTTGAGTGACGTGCACCCATTGGCTTGAAGCCGTTTTTTTGACTGAAAGTCTGCACAGTGCCGTTCTACTGCTGTTTTTTACTATATATATATATATATATATATATATATATATATATATATATATATTGCACCAGTCTCTGAATTCTATACCAGGTTTAAGCTGGTGTAGATTTCCACCTGCCTGTAGGCCAGAGGGGTATCATCCCCTTTTGATTAAAAATTTAGAAGAATAATCACAATATTGATGTCCACCAGAGATGACAAAGGGGCAGAAGATGTATGTATGTGTAAGTTCAATATTATACATAAGTGAAGCTTTACATACAGTAGAGCGAAGCTACTGTATAGGGGGTAGCAGAAGGTGCATCTGTGACCAGGCCCATAGACCCTCAATCTTCTCTTTAAGGTTGATTATGCCTGACCCGCTAAAAGTCAGCTCCAGTGCGTAGCTGTACATAGAGGTCTGTGCAGCAGCACTGACAGGGGGAAAGGATATAAGAGCTGCGTGGTAACCCCTAACTCTCAATTTAGTCACTGTCTTTGCAGTTCACAAACAATGGTTAAAAATAAATAATTTTTAATTACTATTGATAGTTATGACCAGGGGAAGATTAGCATTATAGCTTCTGGACCTTCAGTTGAAGGCCTGCACAGGTACATCAGCCTCACATCTTGTGGCAGCCTATATATATATATATATATATATATATATATATATATATATATTTGAATCAAACTCCACGGCACTTCCAATTCAGGTGAAAAAATGTGAAGTTTCTTTATTCCATGCAAGGTATAACAAAATTCATAATAGGTGCAGCACAGCAAACAGGCAAGACACCTTTGCTGTGCTGCACCTATTATGAATTTTGTTATACCTTGCATGGAATGAAAGAAACGTCACACACTTCATGTATTTATTAGGTACAGCATATGTATATGAGTATAGATGTTTAGTCCTGGCTCAGGTAATGCTTTATCAAACCATAAGACATCTGCACTGGAACACTACACTACATTGCACCAAACTGGACACTTTGAGAAATTTTTCAGGTAGCAAAAGTAAACCAAAAAATTCCAGCCTTATAAAGCAAATGTTTATTCTGGGCAATCTGAGTTTCTTTAGTGGTCAATCATTAGACAAACACGTAACTAAGTTGTTTTAGAGGGATAGACCAGGGTGAGCTACTGTACATATCAACCATTCACAGCAAGAACCTTACTGTTTTTCTATGTTTGCCGCATATAATCAGATTTCCATTGGTAAATAGTGAGAAGCCATTACCAGGTGAAGCAGCTATGTCCTGCAGTTACCACGCCGCTGCTACCAGGACAAATCTCCCCATAGGTTAATCATTAGCTCATACAGAAATTTATATCATAATGAATTATTCCCAGACAGCTGATAACAGGTGAAATATTGCTAAATGGACAAGAAAATAAACGGCAACTGCATAATGACGTTGTATAAAAACAGAGGGGATTATGGGACAAGCAGGGGGTGGGTCACTAAACAATGGACGTCACTTCAAGCTTGGGAATCTGAAGTGGAACTAATAGTTTTATGTTATATGGGGACGGGATTATTACTGCTTCTTATGCTATTTTAATAAGGGAATTTAGCAAAGTGTTCCTTAAAGGGATTTTTTGGCTTACTGTTTTAGGTAGTCATTAGTTAGATATCAGTATATGAGAACATTCTTGTGTTTAGATTCAGAGGCAGCAAATCTCTATGTAGTCAATGTTGCCAGGGCATGACAGGTTCCCTTTAAGAGAATAAGATGGTGAAAATTGTTCAATTATGAGTTAAAAGTGCATTGATAAATTTGCCCTATTCATTTTCTTCTACAAATGTACAAGTTCATGTTCACCACATTTTCAGTAAACTTTTCAGACACACACACACACAATTTTTTTAAACATTTTGAGTGTAGGGACACATGTGAACCAGGGGACCTGCACGTGGTACATGAGGCAATATGGTTTGATCAATTTATATACCAACATCCTGGCGTTGGTTTTTAAATGTAGCCGAGAGGCATTGGTGCCATAGGTGTGAGGTGCAGCAGCTCCTTTCTCTCCATGTCCGTATTCCTAATGCTATATTAGTATATATGTTAGTAATATAATAACTCCATACATTTCTTTCATTCGCCAAAATTTCATAAGAAGATGAAACTGAAACTGTTTATAGGCAATAAGTTATTCTCCACTTCTCTTGTACCTGCATAGATTGATGAATTATGTTTCCCGCATTCATTTCCTTTAACTATATTGCAGCTTCCTTGTTAGATTTCTGGAATAAATACTTATATCATACTTTCCACCAAAAGATAATGGACTTTGTATCCTTTATAGACTCCATCTCCTGCTTCACAGCTGCCTCTTAGATGTTTAAATAATTGCTATTTCCTCTTGCATAATGAGATCAATGATAGTATTCTATAACTAGAACAGCAATTATCCTCCCATTACTATATATGTTTGCATTTTATAAAGCTTAGCATCCCCTGGCTGTATGTAAGAAAAGGGGGGCACTTTCACAATAATATTTTAAGTTTAGTTTTTTTTAAATGGGCTACTAAATGAACTTTGTATCACCCAAACTAATGCTTCAACAGATACATAAAAACATCACAAACACCTACTAACCTATCCAAAAAAAAATAGACCCAAAAATAGACCCAATACCATAAAATTAACATTAAATGCCCTGTTCAAATGTAAAAAGAGAGACGTTTATATATTGACCCAACAAAATATCTACAAAAGCTACAATGTTGCAGATAAAGCCTGTCTTCAGCAGAAAGCAGCAGCTCAGAACTGGGGGAAGGAGACTGAATAGATAATATGGAAACAATTTTAGTCTCAACTGTTAGAACCCCTTGCTGCAAGGGGTTCTAACAACTTTGGAGTCAGTTCTGTATACATGAAGATAAGCCACACTCAAGGTATAGAAGAGAGTCTGTCAATGCTGGAAGAGAACGTGAAGCAGCACATTCCAACAGTACAGGGCCCAGGAAAATAACCGGGACATGCAGGAGAAAAGCACTTCTCTACACGATGTCTTGACTATAACAGCACCTATACAGACTTGCAGGATGTGGACAAATAACCCCATGGACAGGCCTTTGTCCCTATGAGTGGCAGTCCCACCACAGGTTGTTTAGCCAGCAGTATTTGGAGAGACAGGAACAGAGAAACGGACCATAATAAGCAGGAGCTCCAGGGACGCAGCAACAGGCACTGGTCAGTTGGCCAGGCAGCACGCACAACACTGGCTCTAAAGATTAGCTGAATACTTTAGATCAGTGCTTCTCAAACTGTGAGGCGGGCCTCACCAGTGAGGCGCCCCCTTGTTGTTGGTGAGGCCCGGCTGGGGAGCCAGTTTTCACAAAAGTAACTATGATCTCCACAATCCTCCAAAATCTCTATTTTAGTAACATTATTAATTTATTTCATACTTGTTTTATTATTATCTAGAGCTTGGGACACAGATGAAAGCTAGTCCTAGCATTATTTTCAGCTTTTAAATGGACTTTCACCACAGATGATGAGGCCTAGGCACCCTCTTGGTCAGTCTGGTGAGGCCCAGGCATTGCCCTGGTCTGTTGGGTGAGGCTCCAGTAGAAATAGTTTGAGAAGCACTGCTTTAGATGGGACTACAATAGATAGACTAGACTGGACCAGACTTTACAAAATTCTCTGAGCACATAGGCCTCTCCACCCTAACTTATAGACTTTTAGGAGGCCTCCTATTGGCAGAGAGGAGCCTAAGATAGCTCAACAAAAAAGATAATAACGAAGCATAATGTGGTGCACTATGGCCAACGGGTCACTTGCCAGATGGTAGAGTTTGACGCCACCCCTGTGGTGGATGTTTGAGATATAGCTCAGCCAGATGGTATACTGTTGTGACGCCAGTGCCAGGTGGGCACACAAGTATGGATGCACACCTGCTTTTAGTTTAGAGTGGCAAGCAGTAGCCTTTCCCCTGTGGTCGGTGAGGGTACTTATCACGGTGGTCCGGAGTGGAGTTGTGACCCACCAAGACTATCAGTAACGCCACCCACAAAAAAGGGGAGATGACCCAAGGATGTGGTATCTACTGTGTAGGTACCTGAGCAATAATCACTGAGTCCTGTCATCATAAATAAATCTTCTTTACTGTAGAAATACTTTATACAATAGCTGACAGCAGATTGTAGACTTGACGGAACAGAATCTGTGCTGAGAACCTGAGAATGGGTAGTAGAAGAAGAAGAAGTAGTAGAATAATGAAGACTTGAAAGTAGAACTTTACTTGTGCCTGTGTTTCGACTTTATCTGTCGTGTACCACCTGTGTGTCCTACAGTGTCGGGTGACCCATCCTCTCAGGGTGAGACAGGCCCCAAACCTTGTTACCTGAGTTGAGCAGAGTGGCCAAGATTTCCTGGTTACACCTGTGATGCGAGATAGAGTACATAGGCTTCTAGCAACTTTCCTCTATCCGGATCAGTTCCTCTTGTTATTAGGATACTGTCCTGCACTTTTAGACTTGTTGGGCGATCTCTGACTTGTCCTCTCCTTGGAGTAGCTTAACACTGTATAGTGTGTAGAAGTGCTGCTTTCAAGAGACTGGTCTCTACGTCTCCCATGTGCATCTGTTCACTACCACTGACTAGACTACACTCCGGACTAGGTGTGGACTGGGTACCTGGCAAAGCCAGGGCCCATCTGGACAGCAGTGACCAACTTGTCTTGTGTGGGTGTATACTTCCTCTCCCCATGTGACAACTTCCTACAGGAGGAGTAATGTCCCCTGTGAGTGGTGGAGAAGAAAGCATAGAGAGAAAGGAGCATAGAGATAGGTAGAAAAGAAAAGAGGGCTCTCATTGGTGCACAGATTATAAAAAACAATAACCCTTTAGTTACCTACAGCTGTGCAGAATACAAGTACAGTTACATACAATAGCAACATCTTGTGGCAAAACATAGGTACTACTTCATTACCACAGTTACTTGAAGTACAGACTTTTGCGAGGGGCGTACAATACAAGAACTTACACTCCGCAGCAGTGGCACATGGGTTCTGGGACACTGCACTCCTATCCCACCCTGGGCTTTCAACTTCCCATTTTATGTCTGTTCCTTCAACTTCCTTCAAATCTGCCTAGCCCATTACCACAGGCTGAATTGTCTGACCTGTAAAAGACATAAAAGTTTCTTTGGTTTTAACTGCCCATATATTACACATAAGGGGCCAACCGTACTGCTTATAGATGAGGATGTTTCCTTTCAGTAGATGATAGTTAAAGGATAATTGAATTGTTCTATTGAGAGATCAGGAAACATGAAGTGATCTCGCAGGTATCTCCATTTCCTATTCTCTAACTTGGTCCATCCTCGCTTCCTCTGCTCTATAGTACGATATGTTTCACTTAGTGGGAAAAAAAAAGCAGTTTGTCTTTTTTTTTTCTTTGCCGGCATCTAAGTATCAAGAGCTCCGAAAATCTTCAACTAAATAGTCTCATTAAGCTGCCTGCTAAGTGCAATGCTTTCATTATGCTGGCTAGGTTCTCACAGAATGTCTATATTGTATGATCCCTATGTAATTAGAAAGTCAGCAGTGCAGTCATGTGATAACGTAACAATGATATCAGCATCTGCATGTGCACAATAGCATGGAGACACCTAAGCATGAGATCTCTAAATCTGCTCCTTCTTGAGTTGCATACTTTATATATGCATTGCCTGAACCACAGAGGGCACAATGTCACCATACTAAGGGCTCACGCACATGACTGAGCTCAGTGCACAATGATGATCTACGGGAAAATCTCTGTACATTGAAAAAAATAAAAATAAGAAATTTGCAGAAAAACAAAAGTCCATCATTTTTGTGATTTGCCTCAGGTATTCCTATGTAGTTCTTCAGCCCAGGACACTTGTTGTAGCCCCTGTTAGGCCAGACTGGGGTCTTTCTGTGTGGCCTCTAGTAATCACTACATAGTTACTAGAGGGAGCAGACAACCAAGTGTGTAAGACAGGGTAAGGCACCCCCACACCGAAAGTAAGGCACCCCCACACCGAAAGTAAGGCAATCCCCCGAAAGCAAGGCCGTCCATCAGTACCCGCTTTTCTCCCCTACTTCCCTACCTCCCCATGATTGTTCCATGCCGCTCACCAGTCTCCCTCCTGTGCCACTCAGCCCTCTATCTCCCTCCCATGCTGCTCACCCCTGTCCCTCCCGTGCCGCTCAGCCCTCCATCTCCAGACAGTGACTTCTGTGCTCTTCTAAAGTGCTGAACATTCAGGAAAGTCTGAGGAGAAGTCAAGTGGCAGCTAACAGGACCTGAATGGAGTGCTTCCTTAACTTGGCAAAAGAAGGGTCCGTGGAGTCTCAAAACACGGGAATAGCCAGATATCCCTTCAGGGAAGGGAAGCCCATTGCCAAGGGGATGCCTCCCAGTGGGGAGATCACCAAACCACCCTGATACGTAGCCCCTTAAGTCCCACTCGGTTGCGAGTATTGGACATAAATAGGGAAATACCTGGGTGGCCCCTTTTACATCAAAGTCTAACTCTGTGGCGAGTATTGCGGCATGACAAGGGTTTACCAAGGCAGGCATCCATCCACAGATGATCATTTCGGGGTAGTTGCCCCTCGTCAGTGTGGAGTAGGATTCTGGCTAACAGGGGCAATGAAAAATAGACCAACAAAACACAGCAATCGCTGAGCTCAGGGAGACCAGCAACAAAAAAAAAATCAAATGGAGTACTCACTGAATAGTCTCCACTGATGCATTGCCCCCTATTGCCAAGGGGATGCCTCCCAGTGGGGAGATCACCAAACCACCCTGATACGTAGCCCCTTAAGTCCCACTCGGTTGCGAGTATTGGAACATAAATAGGGAAATACCAGGGTGGCCCCTTTTACGTCAAAGTCTAACTCTGTGGCGAGTATTGCGACATGATTTTGACGTAAAAGGGGCCACCCTGGTATTTCCCTATTTATGTTCCAATACTCGCAACCGAGTGGGACTTAAGGGGCTACGTATCAGGGTGGTTTGGTGATCTCCCCACTGGGAGGCACCCCCTTGGCAATAGGCTTCCCTCCCCTGGAGGGATATCTGGCTATTCCCGTGTTTTGAGACTCGTAACTGAGACTCCACGGACCCTTCTTTTGCATATTTAAATTTATAGGGGGCAATGCATCAGTGGAGACTATTCAGTGAGTACTCCATTTGATTTTTTTTTGTTGCTGGTCTCCCTGAGCTCAGCGATTGCTGTGTTTTGTTGGTCTTTTTTTCATTGCCCCTGTTAGCCAGAATCCTACTCCACACTGACGAGGGGCAACTAACCCGTAACGATTGTCTATGGATGCCTGCCTTGGTAAACCCTTGTCATGTCGCAATACTCGCCACAGAGTTAGACTTTGACGTAAAAGGGGCCACCCTGGTATTTCCCTATTTATGTTCCAATACTTGCAACCGAGTGGAACTTAAGGGGCTACGTATCAGGGTGGTTTGGTGATCTCCCCACTGGGAGGCACCCCCTTGGCAATAGGCTTGCCTCCCCTGGAGGGATATCTGGCTATTCCCGTGTTTTGAGACTCGTAACTGAGACTCCACGGACCCTTCTTTTGCATATTTAAATTTATAGGGGGCAATGTATCAATGGAGACTCTTCAGTGAGTACTCCATTTGATTTTTTTGTTGTTGCTGGTCTCCCTGAGCTCAGCGATTGCTGTGTTTTGTTCTTCCTTAACTTGAGGATATTTTTCAGTTGCTAACATACAGTTTGCCAATAGTTTACCAAATAATCTTCCACACCCAGTCTAATGGGATTTCTTTTTATTTACTTACTGTTAGGAAAGGACATGATAAGAGAAAGGAACCGACTGGAGCTGTTTGCTGGCCGGCCGAAGAAGACGTCACTGACTGAAGATGGGGGTGGTGGGACACGGGGAAGGGGGCCATTCACAGACATAACATACATTACAAAGTTGTATAACTTTGTAATGTGTGTTATTCTGTGAATAATTCTTTACCGCCGCACTACCCCTTTAAAGCTAAAGGAAGAATCTAACCTGCTGATATGTCCCTTTAGTGCATAGGGTGCTGAGGATAAAGGTAAGATTCTTACCTTCATCCTCAACACTCTTTCAGTGATATAAGCTATTTATTCCCTATGGTGATGAGGTGTTTTGGTGCACTGGGAACGCTAGTCCTGCCCCTAGTGCACCCGCCAGGGCTAACGGCGTAAAAACAAAAACCCTCCAAATAAAAAAATGATTTTTTTTTATTTTTTATTTCATCACACATTTAATTTTTTTCTGCTTTTGCATTGTATTTTATGAACAAATTCAGCCTGTCATTGCAAAGTAGAATTAGTAGCCCAGGAAATAAGGGCTCATGTGGGTTTCCAGGTGAAAAAATGCAACTGCTATGGCCTTTTAAGCACAAGGAGGAAAAAACGAAAACGCAAAAATTTAAATTGGCCTGGTTCTCTTAAGGCCCTATTCCACGGGTCGTTTAGAGGAGCAATATCGTTCGTATTCGGCCGATAACGGCCGCTACGAACGATATTCGTCCCGTGGAATAGAGTGCAACGATCAGCCGACATCGTTCATGTCGGCTGATCGTTGCAGTCGCTTGTTTTTCAACATGTTGAAAAACAAGCGACTGATATAGCAGCGATCTGCTGCCGTCGCTCCGTTGAATAGGACCGTCGGCAGCAGATGCTGCTATATCCTATGGGCTGCCCGGACGATCAGCGATCCCCCGGGTAGCCCCCCCAGCAGCTCCCCGCCGCCCCTCCCGCACTCACCTGCACTCACCCGCTCGCTGACGCCGCGTGGAATAGCGGCGGCAGCGAGCGGGGAACGAGGAGCAAACGAGCGCTAATAGCGCTCGTTTGCTCCTCCAAACGACTCGTGGAATAGGGGCATTACACCTTCAAAGGCTATCTTTAAAATGTTACTATGGCTGACAGCTATTATGAATGATCGAACAAGAACAGAAGGATCAGGCAGCAGAGGGGGCTAGCTGGCATTACAGAGTGCAGAGGCAGCTGGCTAGAGACACTATTAACATGAGCATCCCTGAAGGAAGGGGAAGGAGGGAGTTCAGAGCGGGATAGAGAGAACAGCTCACACACAGTTTTCTGTTTCTTGAGCAGAAGGCAGCAGACTAAGAATTTGGGAAAGAGACTGATAAAGTAATAACAAGTACAAAGAAGATTGTTAGTCTCCAGGAGGAGGGATTATTGAATATGCTTTTTTTATTTAACCAGATAACCCCTTTAACATAACCAGACTATCTGTGAAAGCTGCGACATGGACACTCATTTACAGAGTCTAAACAAGGCACAATCAATGGATGTTCATGTTCTTGACTAGGTTTTTTGATTGATCTAGTTTTACTTTTTTCAATTACTGCCGCCACCACTCTATCATCCCCTCTCCTGCTTCCTCTCTGACCACCTGCTAATCCCATCAAAACCTGACTAACATCTCCTTTTCCCACCTATAGTGTACCACTACAGAGTCCACTACAAAATGTGTACTACCTTTTCCTGCTGTTTTATGCATTGAACTTTTGATATGCTAAAGGGGTACTCCGGCACTGATAAAAATAAAAATCAATCAATCATAAACGTAGTTTTTACATTTACCATCCCTCCTGAGTCTGTCTCCGTTTGAATTTCCCGCTGTTTACAGATCCCTGAAGCTCCAGTTGGTGGCTTCATTTTTTCTTTACTTCCTGGTTTGGGCTTTCCCATGATGCACTTTGCCTCCTGTGATGTCTAACTGACTCTGTAAAACTGTTAGATGGCTTACATCTTGTTCAGCCAATCAGAGCTTAGCAACCTGTGTCATCTGACAAAGGGAGGCTGGCTTAACAGGGCTTAGACCCGCCTCCCTCTTGATGATGTCATTGTCACAAAATAGCTGCCACAGAATAGCCTGGGGTCAACAGTCATCAGGTAAGAATGAGTTTACTTCACTTCCTGGTGGGGGGTTAAGGGAGGAAAAAATAGGGAAGGTGGGCAGATAGGTGATTGAAGCATATTACAAAGTTATATAACTTTGTAATGTGTTTCAATTACTGGGAAAAAGCTTTTTGCTGGAGTACCCCTTTAGGGCAAGGCTATCGTTGTTAAAGGGCTAAATCACTTATACATACATATGCAATGCAGGGCTGATCATGGCCTGCTCAGCTCACTGCAGCTACAAGGCGCCTGGATCACTGGGACAGGAGTCTCATGGCTGACCTTTGTGCACCGTGGCTATTGAGCACTGTGTATACAGCAACCAGGAAGGTAGGGATAGTAGTAAACTATTGATCACTTGTCTCTGTAAAGTATAGCTGTCACTGAGAGCCCACTCTTGCATTTTTGGGCAGCTGCACACTTTGCCAGGAATATTTTTTTTAGAGTCCTCTTTTGACTGTCTGGACCTTTTTCATTGTTATGTGGTCTATAAGGACTTCAATATTATCTCTATTTTTGTGTGCCACTGCACCTGCACCTACACCTTACACTCCTCAATCCCAGTGTCTGTGTATCCGGGGGTGGGTCCCATCACCACTCCTGACCACCTTGACAAGTGCTCAACTGACCAAACACCCACCTAGCTGCAACACCACCTAGCAGCTACCCCACATTTCCTTGTGGTAGCATCACCCGAGGTGTACTAACCTGACATGGCTAGCATACAGGTACACCTGAGAAAACAGGACATACTGCAATGAAACCCAGTATAGGGCCAGGCCCTGGAAAGTCTCTCAGCAGGAATGTAGTTGTGTTTTCTCTGATTAGACTACTGATTAAGACCTGATTGAAGACTGAGCACATGGCATGGCCTACTCCACCTCTGCCTATAGGCTTCCTAGAGGTTGCTGATTGGTGGAGAAGATCTAGGGAGACAGGGAAAGTAACAGCTTTGGGTAACCTTTGCAGGGATTCGACAGCAAACAAATGTTTAGCTGCTGGTGGCAGGCAGGAAGAACATGTGCTGAGGCATGTACACCATTAACCCTTTACACATATACTTTCAGCTGTGCTTTGCAATAAGAGAAAATACATGTTGACATCTAGTGACCAAAATGCAGTACTACTTTTATCATCCACAGAATCCCCAAAAGCAAATACAGTCAGTGCCTACATGCATATACTATACATACAGAAACAGCAGTGACACATGGGTTCTGGAACACTGCATATCCTTAACCGGAACCCTCCAAACGTCAGTATGAACAGCAAAGAACTTTGGGGAGAAAAAATAAATTAAATTAAACCAAGTATTCTTTCTTTTACTGGAGCAAGTGTCCATCCGTGTAAAAAGGAAATGTGATGAAAAACATGGAGAGATTATGGGGGAAGTAGTTATGTCCTGGAGCCCACCTGTGGCTGCTCCTTAAAGGATTTATTCATAGGTTTAGCCAGAAATAGACCTGTTTACGGTGTACCATAAAACTAATTCTGAACAGTATTTGAGTTAGAGAAACATGATATGCTGCATGATACATACATATGAATACAGTTCTCAATAAGTCCATAGATCACTTGTGCCTCCGTGTGGACAAAATTCATGTTTCTAAAAAGCTTCATTTTTTTATACTGGTTGTGATATTTCAGAAAGTGTATTCAGGATTATTACCATCTGTACCAAGCCATAGCAACAGATTGCTGCATCAGAAGACAAAAAAACACTGTCACTCCCAACTCCAAGAATAAAGTTTTGCCGTATTTAGGCCGGGTTCACGGAACAGCCGGTGTCAGTGAAGTTCATCCCGGCTAGTAATGCAGTACTGGCCGGGATGAACTTAATTTCTTTTCAATTGGGATGCGGACACATTTGGGTTTGCCTGCATTCCAATTGCCCATAGCACACAACGTAAAGAGCGTCCAGAGCCCTACTTTACATTGTCTGCACAGTCAATTTTGTGTGGTCGCTATTCAATGAATAGTGGCCACACAAAACTGACATGTATACACTCTGACCAGGATTTCATAGACTTCAATGCAATGTTTATTTTCAATTCATCACAGCCGGAGTTGCAATTTGCAGCAATGGCTGTGATTAATTGAAAATATATATTGTGTGAACTTATGCTGCGTTTACACGTAACGATTATCGTGCGAATTTAACTGTAACGATAACGGTCAAATTGGAACGATAATCGTACGTGTAAATGCAGCGAACGATCGAACGACGCACGATAAATCGTACATCGTGATCTTTCATCAGGTCAGCAAATCGTCGTTCATCGTACGCAAAAAATTAGCAAATCGTTCCGTGTGAACAGTCGTTCGTCGATTTAACTAATGTGTGAGATAAGCTTAAACTATCGCAAAACGATCGCAGTGCGAATTTTCGTACTATATATCGTACCGTCTAAACGCTGATCGTTATAAAAAAAAATCGTAAATCCGACATCGCTAATCGTACGATCGGGCCAATAATCGTTACGTGTAAACACAGCATTAGCCTTAAGGCATAAATATCTAATGCATTTGGATTTGATAGAGGTAAATTGAAGTTGGCAGATATCAGGAGGAAAACAGATAAATGTGGCTGAGATTTAAAACATATAAAGCTACGTTCTGGTAATAACAGGGCTGCAATCATGGCGGGGATGCCCATCTGGCATTTCAGGCCAATGTTCTGTCAATGGGCCGTCGTCCTCTTCTTTCCTCCCTTCCTTCTCCACGTGTATAGCTGCAGAGAGCATATACCATACTGCTTAACTACAGCTGCTTTGGCGACATCAACATCTTCCTTATCTCGGACATTTGCATGCACACTGCCCTTCAGTGACGTGAAGGCCCGCCTCTTGGTGACATTATGGACATTGCTTTGAATCACACCTTGACTAGTTGGCGAAGAGAGGACGCCTAGATGACTAGTTGGGGATCATTTACATAGAGCGCGGGACTTTATAAATGTAAGTTTGCTATTTATACTGGACAGGGACGCAGGCTACAGGAATATAATTCAGAAGTGTTCTGAGTTATGTAGCAGCACACATCCTAAGGCTGGGTTCACACTACGTATATTTCAGTCAGTATTGTGGTCCTTATATTGCAACCAAAACCAGGAGTGGATTAAAAACACAGAAAGGATCTGTTCACACAATGTTGAAATTGAGTGGATGGCTGCCATATAACAGTAAATAACGGCCATTATTTTAATACAACAGCTGTTGTTTTAAAATAACAGCAAATATTTGCCATTAAATGGCGGCCATCCACTCAATTTCAACATTGTGTGAACAATGTGTTATAACATTTTTATTGAGTGATTTGTTCCCTTTAAGAAAATATTTAAAGGGTTAGGTGGGACAGATGACAGATTGTATTGTCTGCTTGAAAGATGGATTCTACTGAAAATAATTTTAATTGACTGGATGAGTACTAAGATATAAGTAGGCACTTATGATGAAATAGGCTGGTGGAAAATGGAAACTATAGGTCATGGTTGTAAACCATGGAGTAAGAAGATGGGTTAGGATTATCATAAATTCTATCTGGGGTCTCGTTCAGACTGTAGAGAGATAGCATAATTAATGTGAAAATCCAGAACATTTCTCATTGTTTTAAACTCTTGTCTGTATAGAGATTGTGGAATGTGTTCAACTGCAGCGATGCTAAATTGCCTAAAATCACAATTATGTGTAGTGATTGCATGTTTATAACACTGCGGTTTGGAAAGTCGCAACTGACATTAGACCTGTGCTTCTTCATGCGGCAGCGTAATTGTTGGATAGGATTGCTGGTACACTCAAGAAGACAGAGCATAAATTGTGAGGAGAAGTACAGTTTAGATCTGATAGAAACAACTCAGGCGTTCTCTATCATTAGTCCAGGTCGCTTATTTTGCATGCATTGATTGTATTTTATGGAAGATGGGGGGGAATCTCCTTGCGCTCTAAGAACAAACAGCAACAATGAGCATTTCTTCTTCCCGCAGAGGAGTAGGGACTTGTCAAAATGAGGTTGGGCCCTGCTTCTCTACATGGTTTTCGTGGCAACTTACCCTAGAAATTAGTAGTTTCGTGACAGCTATAGAATTTTTGCGCTCCTTGGTTCTGATTAAAAATATGTCATATCTAGAGATGAGCGGAGCAGCTAGAAATTTGTTTCGCGAGCTTCACAAATTTCCGGTCAAACTCGTTAAGATTCACAAATCGAATCTCAACAAATTTCATTAAAACAGCCAAACTATACTAGCTACAATGCTGGGACTATTACAGAAGGGCGGATTTGTTATAAAAGTGTGTTGCTGTAAAAGTGTCAAAAATTGGAAAATCGTAATTAAAAAAAAAAAGTAAATCAGCCAGTCACTGTTAGTCTCTCCCTGCTCTGCTATAACTGCCTGCTGCCATCCTGCTCTCTCCCCCACACACAGACTGGCCCCCTCCGTTACCAAACCGCCTTATATAGAGGGGGAGGTGCTGACATCACAGAGGGGCCTGCAGCTGATTGGACGGGTGCTAAGGATTATGGTTAATCCATTTCTCCCGCCCAGTGACACTCCAGACAGCATGTGCGGCTGCCATTTTTTTTCTTTTTGCGAGAAGTCCAGTAAAACTTTTTATTAGAGTATTGTATTGCCCCCAAAAGTTATACAAATCACCAATATACATGGGAAGTACTTTTACACATAAAGTGATTTTTCCCTGCACTTACTACTGCATCAAGGCTTCACTTCCTGAATAAAATGGTGATGTCACAAACCGACTCCCAGAGCTGTGCGGGCTGTGGCTGCTGGAGAGGATGATGGTAGGGGGACACTGAGGGACACAGGGCACTGGAGGGACACTGAGCATCCCTCTGCCATCATCCTCCCTAGCAGCCACAGCCCGCACAGCTCTGGAACATCGGGTCGTGACATCACCATTTTATCCAGGAAGGGACATCACCATGTTATCCAGGAAGTGACATCACCATGTATCCAGGAAGTGACATCACCATTTTATCCAGGAAGTGACATCACCATTTTATCCAGGAAGTGACATCACCATTTTATCCAGGAAGGGACATAACCATGTTATCCAGGAAGTGACATCACCATTTTATCCAGAAAGTGACATCACCATGTTATCCAGAAGTGACATCACCATTTTATCCAGAAAGTGACATCACCATGTTATCCAGAAGTGACATCACCATGTTATCCAGGAAGTGAAGCCTTGATGTAGTAGTAAGTGCAGTGAAAAAGCACTTTATGTGCATTTTCCGTAATAAGTGTATATTGCTGATTTGTACTTTAATAAAAAAAAAATTGCCGGACGTCTCTTTTAATGAATCATCGGGAATTTGCTTAGAAGAATAAAGGGACTTGTCAGAGCAATTCACAGCAAATCTTGATTTACCAGATTCGCTTTGCTCGTCTCTAGTTATATCCAAAAATCCCACACAACATGGAAAATAAGTTTGAACTTTAGCATAGCCGTACACACCCGAAACAGTACCAAAACTCCAAAGCCACATTTTTAAGATATTGGCATGAATCCTACCTCTTATGCAATAGGGTCTTGGATTGTGCTAGGAAAATCTAGCTACTTTTCTTGATCAATGTTTTATTCTGATATGTCTAGGCCTGATTTACCAAAGCAGCACTATTGCTTCTCTAATGAACAATTGCCTCTTCAGTGTGGCTGACACTCCAGATTAGTCCTACATGGGTCTGCAGTGTGTCCTCTGGCTCACAGCTCTCCAGTGTTTTTCAGCCTCAATGCACATGTCCAAGACTTCTATATACACAGGCCAACAGCACTGGTGTACCATATACATAAATAAAAGGAGTACAAATCTGCTGTTTTTAGTAACTTACATCTCTGTACTGTTTTTCTCCCCCATGGATTTAATCACTCCTTAGTTTCCACTCTAAGGCCCCCTTCACACGTCCGTGTTAGTTTTTACTGTCAGGAAATCCTGATCAGAAGGCCTCAAATGTCATCCGTTTTTACCTTTAGGAAACCATCAGGAAAAACCCTTTAGGATTTCCTGATCAGAAGAAAAAATAGGACATGATGGGAGCTGTACTTCTGCAACCTGGATGGCCACAGGCTGCAGAAGTACAACTCCCATGATAACCTGTCAGCAGGGCATTATGGGAGTTATAGTTTTGCACTCTGGATGGCCACAGACTGCAGAAGTACAACTCTCATCATGCCCTGCTGACAGGTCATGATGGTAGTTGTACTTCTGCAGCCTGTGGCCATCCAGGCTGCAGAAGTACAACTCCTGTAGGACATGGTGGGAGTTTTAGTTCTGGGGGGATGTGATCTCACCTGTCTGCCGCTGCTCCGGTCGGGGGGGAGGTCGTTGCTGAAGGTCCAGGGGGCCGGATTTCGCGATTGGCGGCGGTGCTGCTCCGGTCCGGGAGGGCGAGGGGACGGTGGCGCTGATGGTCCAGTCCAGGGGGGCGGGGGGACAGTGGCACTGATGGTCCGGTCCGGGGGGGGGGCTGAAGGTCCCGGGGGGCGTGAGATTGAGGGCTGTGTGTTTGAGGGGGTGCTTAGGTCGGAGGGGGGGGGGGTGATCGGCGGGCAACGAGGGCAGAGAGGTGCTGGGCTGAGGTTGCAGGGGTGCCGGCAGGCTCTCAAACAATCCATCACGGGCACTTTCCTGTTGTGCATTAGGAAAGTTCCCGCGTTTCAGGCGCTCCCATAGACTTCTATGGGGGCGTCCAGGACGGAATTCCGGACAAAAATAGGATCTGTCCTATTGTTTCCGGATCTATTCTCCGGAAGGGTGTCCGTGACTAATTGAAGTGTATGGGTCCAGAAATCCGTCCGGATTTCCTAATAGGAGATCCAAGTGGTTTTTCCGGATGTGTGAAGGGGGCCTAAAATGTGACCCTGCTATTGCCATGCAACAGAGCTGACACTTCCCCACAATCCCCTTTGCTTGCATGCTTAGTGGAGACCAACTGTCAGTACATCCTCTAGATTGCAGTTGAGGTGAGCATGCCTGGGTTACTACCGTGTTACCCCGAAAATATGACGGTGCCTTATATGAATTTCTACTCAAAAACAGGCATTATGGGAAAGATTATCAAACTAGTGTAAAGTAGAATTGTCTTAGTTGCTCCTAGTAACCAATCAGATCCCATCGTTCATTCCTCACAGAGCCTTTGAGAAATGAAAGTTTAGGGCATGGGATGCCTTATTCCCCCCCCATATAATCCTATTATTATGCATGTGCATCATGGCAGCAATTGCTCCGTGATGATGACAACAAAAAATTTTCATACATTCGCATTTGCCAGAAGGGAAAAAAAAAGTTGGTAAGATGAACATGGTCTGGAAGCCAATGAGAAGATGAAAATACATTTATGTACCAAGACTCTGTATGCTGCAGGAAGGAGTCGCCTGCAGGCAAAGTAAAGAGCGGCAAAGGCAGAAAGCTCAATTACTGCCAAGTGGAAGCCGTTTACAAAGTCTCCAGTCAATTTTATATAATAGATAAAGTACTTTGAGGTCAGATAAACGTAATATACTTGTTGGGTAGCCCATTGTTACAGGGAATCCAACCACAGATTATGTTAATTAAAAATATAAACATATATATATATATATATATACAGTATATATATTTCACATACATTTTTACACTTTCTATGGGTTTTTAGGTTTTCTAATCAGTTTATTTTTAAAGGATTCTTCTAACAAATAGGGAGTGTGATGAAGACAACCTCCTAAAAATTTAAACTAGAGTTATACATTTATCCTGCAGCGGCCACTACAGGGGAAATATAGTATTACATGCTGGCTTTTCAAATGAATGCTCAACAGTATATTATATGGACCCCTGATAGTGGGACTGTCATTTATGCAAACATTTGCTGCGTTCTCTATACATGTCAAAATAAAAAATGCCACAATAAATGGCGCTTCCCACCCTGGTGTTACTAGCCTGCTGCTGTTTGGTTTTTACCTAACTGGTTATGGGATATGGGAAGGACTAGTGATGAGCGAATAGTGAAATATTTTAATAATCGATATTCGTACGAATATCGCCTGAATATTCGATTGAATATTCGATCCCATTAAAGTCAATGGGGACAATGGGAAAAACATCTATTTGACCACTTGGAGGTAAAAACCGGAAGCTGGGGGATTTGAACGCTTGTCAAATATTTATCAAATATTCGGCGAATTATTCGATAATATTCTATAGATCGAATACCGAATATGTATTCGATCGAACAGTATTCGCTCATCACTAGGAAGGACCCTACGTGCTTTTTTTTTTAATTAAAAAAGTGTGTAGGAGCCCCCTATTTCCCTAACTAGACATGAACTAAGTACATTCAGAGAATTTTCTAAATACATATAAAAAAAAATAATGATTTGCTCACCTGTTTGTGCTCCTCCCGTGTTCCTCTTCTTCAACAGCCTCCAGCCCACTCAGTCAATCACTGAGGGACGACGCCACGGCCTGTGATTGGCTGAGTGGGCTGTCACTCATGTGTCTTGAGAGTGACAGCCCACTCAGCCAATCCCTGACTGACTGAGGAACTGAGTGACATAGCCAGTGATTGCATGATTGACTGAGTGGGCTGTCATTCTTGAGACACATTAGTGACGGCCTACTTAGCGAATCACAGGACGCGGCGTTGTTTCTCAGTCAGTCAGTCAGTCAGTGATTGCCTGAGTGTGGCGGAGGAAGAGAACATTGGAGGAGTTCGGACAGCTAAGTATAGAAATGTTAATTTCGATTCGAGATGAGTGAATTTTTTTAAAATTCAGTTTGTGATTGTCGCAAATTTTTACCGAATTTGCGAACATCTTGAACCAAATTTTTCTAAAGATTGTCTCATGTCTATCCCTAACCAGCTGGGTAAAAAACAAATCACACCAGCGATCCAAGCACTACTTTAATAAGTTCAGGCAACCCCCATAAAAATATACTATAGAAAAAAAAAAAAAAAAAAAAAAAAGGAAATGAAAAAAATTAATCAGTTAAAAAAAAAAAAAAAAAAACGTTTAATGACTTGATTTCATTTACAATTGCTGGGTTTTCGTGCCACAGATATATTCTCCTGAAACGTGCGTGTCACCCAGACCTTTGTGTTCGCAGGCTGCAATCTAATGGGACATGTGCAAGCTTTCCCCAGTCAATTGTACGCCATTTGTTTGATGAAGGTGAGAGTTTACGCTCCATGGCAGCGTGAAACAACATCCCCTGAGCATCAAATATACGTCAAACTGTATGTTTTGTATACTGGGGTCATTGCTGTGTGTATACTGTTAGAAATTTACTGCTAACAATGAGGTGGAGGTCCATTGAGAATACTGAACACGCAGAAATATGAAGACATAAAAACCACGGTAAAATTATACAAACTGGAGTATGGACAATGCTAAACTAGAAGATCAAAGACAACAAAGTATGGTTAAGTTATTGTGAGAAAGACAGGTCTCTGGTTCTTCTCTTTGTTCTTTCTTGTGACGTTTGTGTTTCTTCTTGGTGGTCAGGACAATGTAGTATGGAGCACTGCACTATTGTGTAAAAAATGAGATCTAATGGACCTATCAATGGTGATGAGTAGAGATGAGCGAATTTGCCGAAGTTCGGGTTCGTATGAACCTGAACTATCGGCTTCTCATTCCCGCTGTCTGCGGCCTTTGTGAACAGGGTGGATACAGCCTTACAGACCGCCCATAAAACTGGGATACAGACATTGGCATAGGCTGTATCACAGTTTTCCAGGCGGTCCTTACGCTGTATCCACCCTATGTATGGAGGCTGCAGACAGCGGGAATGAGAAGCCGATAGTTCAGGTTTATACGAACCCGAACTTCGGCGAATTCACTCATCTCTAGCGATGAGCGACCTTACTGAACGTTCAGGTTCGTCCAAACCTGAACTCTCAGAATTTGACTCCCAATGGCTGGAGAAGTTGGATGCAGCCCTAAGCGCCACCAGGCGTCAAATGCCAAGAGTTCTGGAGCCCTGAGCCAAATCTCATACTACAACAGTTGGTTCATGTTCCTGTCCAGTATGTGATGGACATGAAGTATGACTATCTTATGCTATTTGGGGTTTACTATTACTGCCTTGCAGTGCAAGCAGTTCAACATTCAAACACTATGTAATCCTACCGTATACACATATCGTAGTAAATACTTGTGATTAAAGTATTTACCACAACATGGATTTTTTTCTGGCTAACACGGTACCATACTATATTTTTTTTCTTACCGTATACACAAAGAGTTTTCTAATTCTCTATTGTCATGTCAAAAACACAACTTTTTGGATTTTAGCCTAGAGAATTTCATGTCTATGACATATATGACAGTAGTTATATTTAGTTAATGGAACGGTAAATGGAAATTCATGATGTGTGCCCCACTATATTATGGATGCTTATGGCATATAAGAGGAAGAACAAATGACACTGTAAAAGTATACCATTAAAAACAATTATACTAAATACCATAAAAAAATAATTCCTCAAATCTAAAAGATGGAGAAGTTTTTAACAATAATTATATTTCATACAAATGGCTGATGTAACTTTTCAGGAGTTACAGATGTCATTGTGGATGTATTCCTCAGAGGCATCTTGTGTAGTTTGTAAACTAATTCTGCTTTCCCCAGAAGACTTCTCTAATAATCGTGACTTCCTCCAACAAACTGACAGATGTGAATTTCTACTGAAAACATACAAACAATTTCCACAGTTCTGTTTAAATGGATGTTGGTAAGAAGCCTTTGTCAATAATAACAATAAGAAGAAGAATAGGTATAATTCAGATTCATAATAAATAAACAAAGAGAAATACTCAGTATGTGCTTGTCTGCCAGCCAAGTCAGTTCCTGTTGCGGAGGTCGGGAACTTGAGGTGTTTAGGGTCACTTGTCACAGTAGCCTGGACTGGTAGTAGACCCACCCTTGACTGTTAGTACCGCCACACACACAGAAAGAGAGAATAGCCCAAGTGTATTGAGATGTGTAGGTGCAGGTGCTTAAAGAGTAGACAAGAGTCCCGTGCGTTTTCATAAAAATAGAATACTTTACTGAATAGTAACTCAGTGTAAATAGTACACTTGTCAATGGTACAAATCCTTACAGAGAACTTAGGTGCTGACAGTTGAGGTAGGACCAGTGCTTGTAGTAGTAGGTGCTTTGTAGTAGAAAGAGAGAGGAGAGAAGTTGCCAGAGGAGCCCTGCCCAATGTAGTAAGTGTGCTCTGCCAGAACAGATGTAGAATAAGTTAGAGACAGTAATGACACCTAGTGGGGAAAACACAACAGCACACCACCTCCTACTGAGTAAGTGACTTACTAAGGTGCCATAGACATCACTCTGTGCTGGAAAACCACACTGTTGCTACCAGGTATCTGCAGTGCACGGTTTAGAGAGGTTCCTGGTGTTGATAAGGTCATCTTTCTGTGGTTGCTCTCCCCCTCTGTACTTTCTCGCACTGCATAGTTGCAGTGTTTTTCATAAGAAAGAACTGGCTTAACTTCACAGAGACTCACAATAACTCTAGACAGAATCTACCTCCCACCAGGAACTAACTCCTTCCTACAGGGGTCTAACTAACCTTCCTGTGATTGGTTGGGCTGTGTGTAAAAAGAGAGGAAATAGCAGATAGGATTAAAACTGAAGGGAAAACACCTGCACCTGTGAGTGGATAAGACAATACATGTGTTAACCCTGTAGTCTCCTTCTGCTGTGCATTAGAGATAAAAAGTGCTTTAATGACACCTAGTGGGAAGAACACTAACTGCAGTGGATACTTCATCCCCACCTGTGTGAACCCGAGGGAGTTACCTTACTCAGGTACAATAAGACTTAGGAGCCTGTACCGGGTCACTACATCTCTACAAACTAATCCCCCAGCAGAGCAATTATTAATGCAGATAGCATTACTAATAAGGTTACATCATAAGCTTAATGTAGGTAATACACTAGTTTTTATTAGAGCAAAATTACAGCTTACAGAGCTCAGGCCCCGTGAAATGCATTATAATATATACCCTACCCCCTAAAATTCACTATAATACACATTGTGCCCCCTGAAATTCATTATATTAGATACCATATCCCCTGAAGTTAATTGTGATATATAATGTACCCCTAAAATTCATTGTATTACATACTGTAGCCCATGACATTTAAAGAGGAACTATCAGCAGGTTATCAGCAGGCCATATGGATTTAAGAGATTGCAGTGCAGTTACATCCAGTGACTCACAGGGGGCATGTTTTCATATCAGAATTGTTCACTTTTCCTTTTCTTCGTCATTGTGCCCAGACCACCAGCACTCTTCTCATCTTTCCTTACCTACAGTATAGTGCCTGCCTTAGTGACCCACACAGTAAAGTGGATAGGTAAGTGGGTTGGGGGACTAGGCAGAAGTACCCCCCCTTGACTGATATGTGTATGTTGTATTTATGTATATTATCAGTATGTTGATACCAATAATGCAGAACTTAATACTTTTGTTCGATTTTGTAGATTATGTGATTTCATGACCTGGAAGGGCAGATTGTTCTCCTGTAGGATTAATCACTGAAGTTTCCTATTAAAAACCATGAGGGATTGATATAGAAATGGGAGAAGTGTAGAACATTACATTGTACAAACAGTAACATGTAGTTGCTGAAACTGAAAAACATATGATCTGAATTATTTTACCCTGAGAAAATTGTGCAGTTCAGTATCTTGGATGTATTTCGTTTACAGACATGCTTTAATATGAGAACATTCATTAGACTGATGTCGAAAAACAATGTTTCTAGATTTAGCTGTATTGCTGAGGGCAACACTGACCCCCAGTATACCAACAGATGAATTATTACAACCCCCACCCCCAGCTGGCTGTAGGGAGGTTGGAGAATAAATACCAGACACACAATTAAATGCAGGCTTTAAGATTTTAAAATGAAAGGTTTTCTCTGATAAAAAAAAAAAAACATTATGTTCTGCTAGAGTGGAAAATAATAAAAAGCACTATATTCACTTTGCACTGGTCTGCCCTTCCCATACCTTGTAATGAAGTCTTACATAATTACCATCCTGGTGCTAGTGATGTTCTGGATGCCATTCTGGTAATCATTAATTTATTTGCTCATTATTCAAATGAGCAAAGATGACTGCCTCTATTCCCGCCTCCTTCAGTTTGATTGATGTTTTCTTCATACTCTTCTCATGACCAGGGATGGCCTAAGGGTAGATGGCGCCCTGTGCGAAATTTGCTTTCAGCGCCCCCCACCCCCCCCCCCCCCCCTTTGGCCCAGTGCTGGCAGTCAGCAGGTCATGAGACCAGAATACATACATAATTATAACATTATTGCCAAAAAGTATTGCCACTATACAGTGATTACATATTACATACTACAGCTGACCATTACCAATGATACCACTACATAATACCGCCACACCATGACCACTAGCACTACAGACCCTGTAACAGAGTGCAGTCACATCCAGTGACTCACAGGGGACGTCTTCTATGGGTCGCTAACTTTTCTTTGTTAAGTTTGAAAATCTATATTATAGGTTATTGGCCAATTACCCTTTTTGCCCCAGGCCTTAGCATGACAGGCTCCCTTTAAGTTCCACAATGTTGCTCAATCCATTTACTGTTTATGATGTCCTGAACCAGCTTCCAGTGATTGACTTCAGTGTGTTATGTTACCAGAAGAGCGTATAATGCAGGAACACCCCTTTAAGATCCCTAACAATTAAATAGCTTTTTTCTTGCACATCTAGTTTTTCTACTCTAAGGGTATAAACCCACACACCGTATATGCAGCGTATTTACTGCTGCGATACGCAGCAAACTCGCAGCAAACTCGCAGCAGATTAGATCTAAATAATTGAACACAGCATCAAATCTGTACCAACAAATCTGCTGCGTATTTGTTGCATATCTGCTGCATATACGGTGTGTGGGTTTATACCCTAAGGGAAAGATTTATCAAACTGGTGTAAAGTAGAATTGTCTTAGTTGCCCCTAGCAACCAATCAGATTTCACCTTTCATTCCTCACAGATCCTTTAGAAAATGAGGAATCGGATTGGTTGCTAGGGGCAACTAAGACAATTCTACTTTACACCATGTTTTATAAATCTCCCCCTAAGTGTATGTTCACACTAAGTAAAAGCGACAGAATTCCGCCGCGGAATCCCGTCCACCTCAGTGTCCCACAGTGTCTCTGTGGGAGGGCTTGTGCCCCTCCGCTCCTGCCACTTTCCGCGCAAAGAATTGACATGACGGAATTCCGCTACTTTTACTCAATGTGAACATACCTTATGGCTATGTCCACAATGTAAAAATAAGGGCAAATAACGGCCGCTATTTTACATTAAATGACAGTCCTCCCATAAAAACGGCTGTCACTGTGACAGTGTGTAAACATAGCCTCAGGCTATGTTCACGGACAGTCAAATAAAAGAAAAATAAGTCCATCATTTTAAGTGAAAATAAAACAAAGTATGAACAGGTAGAAAAAAATAATTCATTTTTTTTTTGCAAAAACAGGCTGTAAATAATTATTTTTACACCCATCTTAAATTGTGTCCGTTTTTTCTCTACTGTGTGTGCACTAATGGTCAGGTCCCCAGAGGCTTGAACTGAGCACATTATTACATTGAAATTACAACAAGTTTTTGCTTGTACTGTACTGGACCTCTGTTCACACCAGATAGTATTTATGCCTGGAAAATCTCATGTATAACATAGTCATACTCATATCCTGCTATAAAAGGTATATTTCCTATAAAGACCACCTGATCTGACCCAGGTCACTATCAACAATATCCTAAAAAAAAAAGGGCCACCACTACTTGTGCTTCAAATTACAAATCACTTTATTGATGTCAATTCAGATTAAAATCACACAATGGAGTAAAAATTATGAGGTACTGTCAAGAACAACAATAGAATAATAAAACAGAATAGTCTACCTGTGTAAAGTGATATAATGATACCAAAATAAACCCCTATCAATCCCTGCAATGTTGCATTGGCTGAAGTGCTCCTACACAAAAATCGCTATATGCCTGCTATTGCACAAGTTCTGAATGAACAAAGTGCTATAATAAATAAGAGAGTTCTGGGTTACATAGAAAGTTCAATCCATAGGAACTAAAGGACTGTACTTGATGTAAGCTGCATGCTACCACCTCTATATTGTGACAGCAATGTTAGATAGATACATAGAGCAGTATGGGCATACAGGTGTGTATACCTGTCCATACATCCAGGGCTGTGTCCAGTGTAAACACCCAATGGACTATGAATCTCGCCTTAGCTTGTATAACCAGGATCTCTTTTATGCATTGTAACCAAACATGATAAACGAGAATTCTTTTTATTACAACAGGTTTTTTATTTGCTTCAACCAAATGTTATAGTTGGCCTTGGTATATTAAGACAGGTAAATAAAGTTCTTTTTCAGTCTGCCTTAAAAACTGGTTACTGATTAATGATCACCCAACTTTCTTAACTTAACTGAGTAATAGCAAATAAAAGATGAAAAAACTGTAAAATAAAAAAATCTTTCTTCAGATTTAGAAAGGCAGTGTTACAAAAAAAAAAACTTTACACATGTCAGGGAGACGTGTCAAAAGTTTTGTTCGGGGTTAGAGTGTTCAGTATGCGGCCGATCAGGAGAGAGACAAAAAGTCGTGCTGAGTGCATTCTTCTCCCGGCTCTGTCAGCCACATGATTGAAGTCTATGGGGCACATAGACACGGATGAGGGAGAGGCTTGTGCAATCTACTGAATGGTCAGGGCCTGAACACTTAAACCCTGGTCGATAAAAAAAAAAAAGAAGAAGAATATTGTAATGATTGTTTTCCCTAACAGGGAAGCATTGTATATAGGTGTTTATGTAAAAACTTTTTTGCTGTTGCTTTAGGCTAACACAGTAAAGCAATTGAAAAATACAGTCGTAATTTTGAGGCAAAAAATACACCCGTAGCCTCAATATAATAATACTTTTTATTGAAGTCAATGAGAAATTGGCCGTCAGTGCACATACCGTATACAATAACAGCTGTAACATGCTTATTATTTATGACCTACTTTTATTTAAAAAACAAACAAAAAAAAAAATGCAACAGCTCACCGCAATGGCAAGATACAGACCCACTATAGACATGAAAATAGTTAAAAGCAGCCCCCCCCCCCAACTGCTAAAAAAAACTTCCACAAAAATTATGAGGCTCTTGAACTGCCCCACCACGTTACGGTGGCCTCATAATGGGGCAGTTCTACACTATACTCTGGCCTCTCCATGGCATGAAATACGCCTATGCTCTGGGCATGCAAGATCTGTCTTATACCGGCACAAGTAATTACACCACCTGGGTGAGGTAGGTGGAGTGCACGACCAAGCAGGGCAGTTTCTAGGTCATTTTAGCTACAGGGCGAATGTGAAAAAAAGCGCCCCCCCCCCCCAAAAAAAAAAAAAGGTTTGGATACATATACATTTTTTAAACGTCTCTATTTCCAAATAATACAATTTAGCAAATAATACTCTGAAAGGCAAATAATGTGCCAATAAGATAAACGATAAATAAAATAAATACTGACCATACAGGAACAATACAGGAGCACTTAGGCTTCGAACAGCAGCAATACAGGAGCACACAGGCTTCAAACAGTAGTAATTCAGGAGCACACAGGGGTCTATATACTACTTGGGGAGCGCACAGGGGCCTATATACTACTGGGAGTGACAGGGGGTCTATATACTACTGGGGGAGTAACAGGGGGACTATATACTACCGGGGGAGTAACAGGGGGACTATATACTACTGGGGGAGCGCACAGAGGTCTATATACTACTGGGGGAGTAACAGGGGGTCTATTTACTACTGGGGGAGTAACAGGGGGGCTATATACTACCGGGGGAGTAACAGGGGGACTATATACTACTGGGGGAGCGCACAGGGGTCTATATACTACTGGGGGAGTAACAGGGGTCTATATACTACTAAGGGAGTAACGGGGCTATATACTACTGGGGGAGCGCACAGGGGTCTATATACTACTGGGGGAGTAACAGGGGGGCTATATACTACTTGGGAAGCGCAACACGTTTACTACTGATGTTCAGCTCAGACCTTCACCTGACAATAGACCCCAGTAAGTGGCTCCTCACTAAAAGATGTTGAATACCCCTGCCATAGATTGTGAACTACAACTCCTAGCATGCCCTGACAGCTGTATACCTTCAGTAACTGCTGGGAGTTATAGATCTCCCTACAACATCCTTTTTTATTTTCATTTAATTGGGAGAACTACAACTCCCAGCAGTTCCTAAAGGTTTCTAGCTGCTAGGGCATGAAGGGAGTTGTAGTTCCCAATCTATGGGGTTGGGTGTTACATAGTTCTGGAAAATTCATTTACATGATTAAAAAATGTAACACCCAACCCCATAGATTGGGAACTGCAACTCCTAGCATGCCCTGACAGCTATATACCTTCAGTAACTGCTGGGAGTTATAGTTCTCCCTACAAAATACATCTATTTTTATTTTGTTGGGAGAACTACCACTCCCAGCAGTTCCTGAAGGTTTATAAATGACAGTGTCAGGGCATGTTGGGAGGTGTAGTTCACAATTTTTCATTATAATCTATTTTTTTTAATTCTAGGGGCCCAGCTTCCACACTTAAAGCTTACGTTACAATTTTCTTCATTTATACTTATTTTTACTACCTGCTGCTGCTCCTGTGCAGCCTTTCTCTGCTCCTCACTACAGGCCAGGCGGGAATCTGCAAATGGCGGCCAAGAACAAGATCAGGGGTGAGGGCGGCGCTGGAGAGAAGAGGGGGGCCCTGGGAATGTGAGGGCGGCATCTGAGTAGTAAGGGCAGTGCTAGGGATGTGAGCCGGGAACCGTGGAGGTGACGTAGGCACGTCACAGTGGGCGGGGGATGTAGCCAGGCATAGAGGGGGCCGAGACCAGCCCAGGAGGCCAGCAACTTCACCTCACAGCACCCTCCGCGGCACACCTGATCGCCGTAACCCTTCCCCATTAGTGCTTTTGATCACATGTGGCGGGGGGGCGGCGCTGCGGCAATCAGGTGTCCCGGGAGGGGCGGATATCACATGTGCCGGGGGGCAGCGCTGCGGCGACAGGTGTGCCGGGTCGTCGGCGATCACAAGTTCCTGAGGGCGACGCTGCGCCGATCAGGTGTCCCAGGAGGGGCGGTGATCACATGTGCCGGGGGGTGACGCTGCAGCGATCATATGTACCGGGGGGGCGGTGATCAGATGTCAGTGCGGGTTACTGCGCCCTCCCCCCTGTCAGCGCCCCGGGCGGCCGCCCGGCGTGCACGGTGGTAGAAACGGCCCTGCGACCAAGTGCACGACCCATCTGGAACACAAAAAAAAAAAAGAAAAATTTGGTCAGCTCCCCTAGAACACCATTCACACTAGGCAGGAGCACGTTGCTATGGCTGAAGTTGCAAACACACAAAAACACAAAAAAATGCAACAGCTGACCGCAATGGCAAGATACAGACCCACTACAGACATGAAAATAGTTAAAAGCAGCCCCCCCAAACTGCCAAAAAAAACTTCCACCGAGGCCACTGTGACGTGGTGGGGTAGTTTACACCATTTTCAAATGGTAACCATTTGCAGTTGAGGGGGGCTGCTTTTAACTATTTTCATGTCTATAGTGGGTCTGTATCTTGCCATTGCGGTGAACTGTTGCCTTTTTGTTTGTGTTTTTTGTGTGTTTGCAACTTCAGCCATGGCAACGTGTGAATGCCTAGTGTGAATGGTGTTGTAGGAGAGCTGACCAAATTTGTCTTTTTTTTTTTCTGTGTTCCAGATGGGGGAGTGGCTGCCGATACTTGGTCGTGCACTCCACCTATCCAACCCAGGTGGTGTAATTACTTGTGGCGGTATAAGACAGATCTTGCATGTCCGGAGCATAGGCGTATTTCATGCCATGGAGAGGCCAGAGTACAGTGTAGGATTGCCCCGTTATGAGGCCTACTTTTATAAAACCCGGCTGTTTTTTTGGTTGTGTTATGAAAGAGGATTTCCCAGACTTACCTCAGTTCTTTAAAGTGTACCTGTCTTTAGAGAAACCTTTTTACATGTCACAGAAATATGTCCAAAATTTTGATCGGTCCCGGTCTGAGTGCTCAGACCTGTACCGATTAGGAGATAGAGTGGGGAGAAGATGCGCTGCAGCGCATTCATTCTCTGCTCTGAATTTTTTTTAAAAAGAGCCGACTTATATTGGTCCTCTCCCCGCTCTATCTCCTGATTGGTACAAGTCTGAGCACTCAGACCTGGACCAATCATAAGTTTTGACATGTCAAAAGTTTTGTATAACGAAAGGTATACTTTAAATACTGTAAGAAAATACAAAAATAAGATGTTGACCAAAATGAAACCCTGCTTACCAAAGCTGAAAACTGCAAGCATACAGTATGTACACAATACAGGAGGAGGGATGTAACACGTTGGTGCAATTTCCTTTTTTTTTTTTTTTTGTGGGCTAGATGTTTGTTATGTGAACAAGACAATTAAGCTTTTATTTATTTAACATATTTTTGTTTGTGGTGTTTTTATGTAGATCTTACAAAGTCATAGTTAGTCTAGGTGAGCTTTTTCAAGCATTTTTCTCCTTTTAGTGTTGCAGGTTTTCTTATGCAGTTTTATGTGTACGTTTTATTAGCTATACAAGGACTTCACAAACGTAAAGTATGCTGGGAGAAAAATTACCGTAAAGTAGACAACACCCAAAACACCCGGTGGTCCAAGCTGTATAACAAACGCCATAGACAAAATGCATCATGTAAATATAAATATTTCACTATTCAAAGTAACCATTACTTTTTGTTTACAAAAAAACACCATTGCACTTTAGTAGTATCCAGTGGTTTAATATTTTACTTTGATGTTTGTAAGTCAAAACTAATAGTTGGTCTATATATCAAAAGAAAAGCAAACCTCTGCAGTGGTGTAGTGTGGGTTGCCAATCCCCGAGGCAAAGCAAGTATTGAGCTCTTTAATCCAACATTGCTAATGTGAAGTGAGCGGTGATACATACAGTGTATGCATCATCGCTCAGTATTATACACGTCAATTGAATACAGGAATAGACAGGAGTGCCTGTTCCTCTGGTCTATTTAGTCTGAAGTGTAGGAGAACCTGGAGATGTGACCAAAGCCATATGCCCATTAGAGTATCCCCCTCCAATACTCTTTTTATAATTAATCATTCATGTACTAATATGAGACAAAGGAGAGCCATTGTATAGCCAATTCAGTTATTATCCATACATGTACATCTCTATTGTCTAATAGTTTCCCTAATCACTACCTGACCTTATCCCGTTCTTTTCCTGTCCTCCACTAAATCTTTAGGAATGTCAGGAATGACCTCTACCAGACACATGTGTCCTTCTACAGTCTATTAAAAAGTTTTACAGTTGCACATTATATGATATTGTAATATATGACATTTACCATGCTAACCCCAGTAACAGAATAGGGCTCTGACAATCATGGTGGCCGCCATTACATCTGTACACTTACTCTTAAATTCTTAAATTGAGAGTCATATTACAGTCAGCACAGCCTCAAAATTCAACAATCATTTATTGTTATATAAGATATATTTAATGCCAAAGTCATCTATCTATCTATCTATCTATCTATCTATCTCCTATCTATCTATCTATCTATCTATCTATCTATCTATCTATCTATCTATCTATCTATCTATCTCCCTTCTATCTATCATCTATCATCTATCTATCTATCTATCTATCTATCTATCTATCATCTATCTATCTATCTATCTATCTATCTATCTATCTATCTATCTATCTCCTATCTATCTATCTATCTATCTATCTATCTATCTATCTATCTATCTATCTATCTCCTATCTATCTATCTATCTATCTATCTCCTATCTATCTATCTATCTATCTATCTACATTCAACAAAGTAAATGCAGAACTAGATAGCAATGTAGTGGTGCCAAGCGGTAAGTACCAGCGACCAAAGGTACAGGGTAATATCCAATGGAGAAAACCGCAGCACGCAGGAAGATAAAGTTCAAACAAACGTGTTTATTCCCCAAACCGCGACGTTTCGCTCTCCACACTGCTTGAAAAAGCTCTCAGTGTGGAGAGCGAAACGTTGCGGTTTGGGGAAATAAACATGTTTGTTTGAACTTTATGTTCCTGCGTGCTGCGGTTTTCTCCATTGGATATCTATCTATCTATAAATTATTATTATTATTTTTTTTAACACCAAGGATTTTCTGAAGGTTTTGCCTATGGCTTGCCTTACGTTATTATTTTTCAGCACAATGCTCCATGTATCAGATTGCAGTTAATCATACGGCATATGTTGCATAGCACATTGTGCAGAACAGAGTCGCCGTGCTGGTCTTGTTTCTATAACAACAGCTGTATACCTAACAGGACATGTTCGTATGAGGGAATGCTTTAGAACGGTGTCTTTTCTCAATGACGTATTTATAAAATCCTACTCCATACCTGTGTAACTAGTAGGAAATCTACACTGCATAAAAAAAAAACAAAGCTTTTTTTTTTTTTTTTAAACTGTGTATCATTGCCACACATGGATGTCCAGATAAGATGACTTTGTCAGAGTGCACAAACTTGTTTGGTCTATGTTATTGTGTTTGCTGCATTTATTACGCAGTTTTTACTATATGGTGATAAGGCAGAACATGACTGGCACCATGTGGTTGTGGAATGAATGTGAAGCTATAGGCGGCACTATTATTGGTGTGTGTGTGGTGTCAGGTGACCAGACGAAAGCAGAATGCCATGTGATTCAGTGAGCCGTTTCGGGCCTATTAGAGGTGCCGCCACTGCTTCACAGGTGAGTGTTACAGACCAGGGGCGTAACTAGAAATGGCTGGGCCCCATAGCAAACTTTTGATTGCCCCCCCCCCCCCCCCCCAGGTTTTGTACACCATATAAATTATAGTACAGTTATTTTAAGTGACTCACAGGGGACATCTTCTCTGATCGGAGTTGTTTCCTTTTCATTTTCCTTCTTTATCCGTCCTGGGTCATTATGAGAACTTCTCCGAGTCACGAATCCACAGAATCTGCCAGACAGACATATTAACTATAAACAGGGATCAGGTCATAAAGGAAAGACTGTGATTTCTCCTCTTTTCAAATCCATTCCTGGCTTTGGCTTCCAAAATCTGTCAGATAAATCTTTCTGTGTAAACGCACCCTTAGTCTCCTCACTCTGGCCCCATCCTCATTTCTTTCCAAACTGCACATCTGTATTGGCCCCTTTACACCCTCGTTTAGTGGATAGCCCTGACACTACATGACCCCCTTATAGTATATGCCCCTATGTGTATTCCCCCTTACTGATGCCACCTGTGTTGGCCCCTTATAAATTACCCCCGTGTGTTGTCCATCCCCCTTGGTCCATTACCCCCCTGTATATCCCCCATAGATGCTCCCCCTGTATATCCCCCATAGATGGCCCCCCTGTATTATCCCCCATAGATGGCCCTCCTGTATTATCCCCCATAGATGCCCCCTGTATATCCCCCATAGATGGCCCCCCTGTATATCCCCCATAGATGGCCCCCTGTATATCCCCCATAGATGCCCCCGTATATCTTCCATAGATTCCTCCCTTGTATATCCCCCATAGATGGCCCCTCTGTATTATCCCCATAGATGGCCCCCTGTATATCCCCCATAGATGCCCCCCTGTATATCTCCCATAGATGCTCCCCCTGTATTATCCCCCATAGATGCCCCCCTGTATTATCCCCCATAGATGCTCTCCCTTGTATTATCCCCCATATATGGCCCCTGTATATCCCCATAGATGCCCCCTGTATTATCCCCAATAGATGCCCCCCTTGTGTATCCCCCATAGATGGCCCCCCTGTATATCCCCCATAGATGGCCCCTCTGTATTATCCCCCATAGATTCCCCCCCTATATATCCCCCATAGATGGCCCCCCTGTATATCCCCCATAGATGCCCCCTGTATATCCCCCATAGATGCTCCCCGTATTATCCCCAATAGATGACCCCTGTATATCCCCCATTAATGCCCCCCCCTGTATTATCCCCAATAGATGCCCCCTGTATATCCCCCATAGATGTCCCCATGAATATCCCTCTTTGCAAAGCAGATAAAAATAAAAAAAAAACACCACTCACCTAACTCCACCGTCGGCTGTCTTCTCCCGGGCACAGGTGACGGGATCAGCGTGGCTCAGTGTCTGCCAGGGCAAGTACTTCCGGGGCAGGGAGCATCTCTAACAAGCGCTCCTGTGCCGTGCCGGAAGTACAGGCTGGGGGAGGACGCTGAGCTCACTGGTACCTGTGCTGCCGGGAAGGCAATCTCAGACGTCACGTTCTATCCCCGGCAGCACAGGTACCAGTGAGCTCAGCGTCCTCCCCCAGCCTGTACTTCCGGCACGGCACAGGAGCGCTTGTTAGAGATGCTCCCTGCCCCGGAAGTACTTGCCCTGGCGGACGCTGAGCCTGTCACCTGTGCTGCCCGGGACAGCTGCAGCACCCGGGAGGACTGAATTAGTGAGTTGTTGCCAAAGCGGTAACACACACCTGCACCTGTAAAAACGGTGTACTTTGTTGATGTAACAGCCAAACTTAAAGTGATACTGTATCCACCAATCAACCACCCCAAACTGTTGGTACCGTCCAGGGCCGATTCTGGGGTTTCTGCCGCCTGAGGGAAACCTCAGGCGGCCGCCCCAAGTGATGGCCGGCACTCCCCCCCCCCAATCCCCCCCCCCCCCGTCGCTGCAGCCATCCACTCACCTGTCCCACGCCGCAGCTGGCCCGTGCTCTCTGCTGTCTCCACATCCCGTCAGGTCCCGCAATGTCACGGACCTCCAGGCTGTGGTGAGTGAGTGGGGTGATCGGGTCGCGCGGGCGGTCCCGCGCGACCCGATCACCCCAGTGCGTCCCCCACCGACCCCGGGCACTCACCACAGCCTGGAGGTCCGTGACAGCTGCAGGGTGACATCGCGGGACCTGACGGGATGTGGAGAGCGCGGGCGACGGGACAGGTGAGCGGCCGCTGTCATTTTTGTTAAGTGATACTTAACAAAAATGACAGCAGGGGGGACATAATGCCGCCCCCTGCCGGACCGCAAAATCTGCCGCCTGAGGCGGAAGGCTCATTCCGCCTCATGGCAGAAGCGGGCCTGGTACCGTCTGTTTGATGAGAGTAAGTCCTTCCTGACTGTGTGTTTTAGGGTGCGTTCACACGTACCGGATCCACAGCGGATTTCCCGCTGTGAGTTTGCAGCGAAATCCGCTGCGGATCCTGGTATAATGAAGGCCTGTGGGGTCACATACCTGCAGCGGAATATTCATTCCGCTGCAGATATGTGACCCAGCCCCTTTAACCCCCAGCCGCATCACCGGCCCGAAGCAAACATTACCTGCTTGGCACTGCGGCTGTGTGAAGATCCCAGCTCCCCTCTATCCACATGCATGGCAGCACTGATTGGCTAATGAGGAGTGCGGGGAGCCAGGAGCTTCACACACCCGCGGTGCCAAGCACATAAAGGTTAAAGGGGCCGGGTCACATATCTGGGGTCATATAAAGGGGCCAGTTCACATCCCTGCAGTGGAATGAATATTCCGCTGCGGCTATGTGACCCCATAGGCCTTCATTATACCAGGATCCGGTTTGTGTGAACGCACCCTTAAAATGCACCGGGTGCCTTGGTTAGGGTAAAAAAATTATCTTTTAATCTGCAGCAGCCGAGTCAATGAGGGGTGGCCTAGAGCGTCGTGCCCTAGGTCTGTAACGCCTCTCCTTTATTTCTCCCGACCCTCCTTGTCATTTGGAATGACGCCAGAATTTCTCCTATTCATTGCTTGTCCAAACAGTACCATGCCTTATTGACTTGGCTGCTGCAGATTAAGGCCCCCTTCACACGTCCGGAAAAACCATCCGGATTTCCTATCAGGAAATGCGGACGGATTTCCGGACCCATAGACTTTAATTGGTCACGGACACCCAAGGGTGTCCGTTCCGGAAAATTGATCCGGAAAAAATAGGACATGTCCTATTTTTGTCCGGAATTCTGGCCCGGACGCCCCCATAGAAGTCTATGGGATCGCCGGAATCACGGGCACTTTCCTGAGGTGCATCAGGAAACTGCCCGTGATTCCGGATAAGTGAGAGCCTCTCAGCACAGCTCTCTGCCCTGCTGCCGGCACGCCGCCCGATCATCGCGCCCCCCCATACCCAGACCTTCAGCGGGGCACATCCCCCACCTGGACCTTCAGCGGCACCCCAACCCCCCGGGCCCGGAACTACAGCGGCACCCGCCCACCCCGTGCCCGGACCTTCAGCGGCACCTCCCCCCCCCCAGGCCCGGACCTTCAGCGGATGCCCCCCCCGGTCCGGACCTTCAGCGGCACCACTGCCCCCCTCCCCCCCCCCTGTCCAGACCTTCAGCGGCACCCCGCCCCCCCTTCCCCGTGCCCGGACCTTCAGCGGCAGCAGCATCCGGAGCAGCAGCGGCGATCGACGAATCCGGCCCCCAAGACCTGCAGCGCCGACCCCAAGTCCGGGCAGGTGAGATCACCCCCGTCCTAAGGCTCCCACCATGTCCTACAGATGGGAGTTGTACTTCTGCAGCCTGTGGTCATCCTGGTTGCAGAAGTACAACTCCTATCCTGCCCTACAGTCAGGTCATGATGGGAGTTGTACTTCTGCAACCTGGGTGATCACAGGCTGCAGAACTACAACTCCCATCATGACCTGACAGTAGGGCATGATAGGAGTTGTACTTCTGCAACCTGGATGGTCAAGGCTTGCATAACTACAACTCCCATCATGCCCTACAGTCAGGTCATGATGGGAGTTGTAGTTCTGCAGCCTGTGATCACCCAGGTTGCAGAGGTACAATCCCCATCATGCCCTGCTGACAGGTCATGATGGGAGTTGTACTTCTGCAGCCCTTGGCCATCCAGTTTTCAGAAGTACAACTCCCATCATGCCCTACTGTCAGGTCATGATGGGAGTTGTAGTTCTGCAGCCTGTGATCATCCAGGTTGCAGAAGTACAACTCCCATCATGACCTGTCAGCAGGGCATGATGGGAGTTGTAGTTATGCAAGCTGTGACCATCCAGTTTGCAGAACTACATCTTCCATCATGTCCTATTTTTTCTTCTGATCAGGAAATCCTGACGGCTTTTCCTGATGGTTTCCTGAAGGTAAAAACGGATTACTGTCAGGAAATCCTGATACTTTCCTGATGCCATTTGAGGCTTCCTGATCAGGATTTCCTGACAGTAAAAACTGACACGGCTGTGTGAATGGGGCCTAAAAGATACTTTTTTACCCTAACCAAGGCATCAGAAACATTTTAAAAGACGCTATTGGGACTAAAGGCCCTATTACACCAAGCGATTATTGGCCATTTTTGACTGCACTTACCCGCTCGCTGTTAGCGCGTGTAATAGTGCCAACAGCAAACGGAGAACGAGGACCAAGCGAGCTCTGATCTGACAGGTCAGCGATCACTTGATCCTCTTAATCGGCGTATATAGTAGGACCTTAACCCCTAAACGACCCAGGACGTAAATATGCCCCCAGTACACCAAACCACCTCTTTATTATATGAATTCAACTACAAGGTTCCGGAAAATAGTGCAACACTGGTGCCGTAGGCCATTGGAATGGCCCGACCTACAGGCCTAGGCCCCGCTACCTCTAGGTTAGCCCATTCCAATTGGTGCGGAGGGGGCGGGCCTAGACAATGATGATGTCACAGAGGAGCAGGGCTTATGGTACCAATGTGGACGGAGATATGGGGTTGCACTGTAGTTAAACCCTGTTCCCAAAGCATTGTGTATCAACAATAACATGCATTTTTGAGGGGAGAGACCACAAAGAAATCTTTTATACAGTAAGATATGAAATGTCTAGAATATAAGCTTAAGAATGGCGCCCCATCAAAACTGATTTACATTTGGCCGGTCAAGAAAGGGTTAAATCAGAAATCGAGGCGGCACAGATCACGGGACAATTGAAATTAAAATGAACCACAACTTCAAAACAGCACTTAAAGGGATAAACCAGGAACCTAATTACAGTGTACGGCTCCAGCAAAGTGCCAGTTAACCATTTTACGGGAACGACACAAATTTTAGCTTGAACTTAATTAACAAGGTCATTATTTTTTATGAAACATGGAGAAAATATAACCTTAAATGATCCATTACAACCGTAATTACATCAACAAACAGCCCGGCTAATGTATGCCGCACCAAAGCTAATGGGCACTAAACAAGGGTTTAGACACATATTAACCAAATTATTGCTGGTTTCAGTCTTTACCTGGGTATACCAGCAGTAATATATAGACCATCAAGCAGCCGTCAGTCATTGACGGACAAGTGGCCTGAAGGTCAGAGGGGACGGGCCCTTGGCTACTGCTGCTCTCTGATTTTCCTGTGTCCCCCGTTTCCCTCCAGGCATCGGAAGGTCGTCCTGTCCTAGTGTTGTTCCAGCTTATGCATTCACCTTGTGGTGAGGAATTACTGTGGACAGCTCAGCACTTTACAATAAGGACTCAAATTATGCTTTTCTGCCATGAAAACTGCAAGTGTGCAGCGTCCTGGAAGAATGAAGTGGAAATGAGGACGTAGAGACGAGGATGGGAAGAGGCTGAGAGGTCCTCAGCACAGGGAAGCTGTATTGTATTGTGGGGCTTTAATGGATGGAGTATTAGACTTAGCTATTTATAGTTAGCTGCACTTGGCGGGGATGTTTTTTATGGTTTCAGAGGTTAAATTTGATTTAATATGTTACTGGATTATAATATAAAATAATGCTGATCTATTATAACAGTACAATAATAATACATAACATAAATGTAGTAATATGGTAGCGAAATCAAATGTATAAAATTGTTAAAAATATGATTGCTTTGTTACATTGTATGATAATTGTATATGTTTATTACTGTCAGGTTATAGGGCTTATAAAAAAAAAGCGTCTTCTATTGGGGGTTTCTAATTTACCAGATGGATACCCCTTGATTTGGAAGGTTCCAGTGGAGATGAAGCATCTATCTCTCTCTTTCCTGAGGGCTGAGCACATCTGTACATTACACAGACAGCTCGCTGGTTTCAATAAGCAATACTTAATAAGCAATAATTTTATTCTACGAGAACTTTCCAACTATCTTTATATAATATTCAACGTTATATTATGTTTCAATATTAAAAGGGGAAAAATACATTCAAATCAACTGGTGTCCGAAAGTTAAACAGATTTGTGAATCTATTCTATTAAAAAAACTTAAGTCTTCCAGTACTTATCAGCTGCTGTATGTCCTGCAGGAAGTGGTATATTCTTTCCAGCCTGACACAGTGCTCTCTGCTGCCATCTCTGTCCATGTCAGGAACTGTCCAGAGAAGGAGAGGGTTTTCTATGAGGATTTGCTCCTGCTCTAGACATTGTTAGTACAGTCCTAGGCTAGGTTCACACAATGTAAATTTTCAATAAATAACGACCGTTGCAACACCGGCCGCTATCTATTAAAAATTAAAATAACATTCCAGACGGAGTGTATACACTCTGTATACACTCCGGCCGGGATTCCATGCGGCGACATAAAAAAACTGACAGGTTAGTTTTTTGCGGCCGCTATGCATTCAATAGCAGTCACACAAAACTGACAGTGCAGACTCCAGTCTCACTTTACATTGTCTGCTATGGTGATTTGGAATCTGGGCACAGCCGAATGCCCGAAGTGAAGTTCATCTGGTGGGTACTGCCGTGCTGGCCGGCATGAACTTCACTGATAGCGGCCGTTCAGTGACACGGCCACGTCACAGAACGGCCGCTGTCTTACTAAGTATGAACCCGGCCTTAGACTATGTTCACACTACGTATTTTTTATGACAACAACGGCTGTATCATGTAAAGCATGATACATGTAAAGCAGTGGCCGTTCTTTCACACAGCGTGAACAAAGCCTTATAAGTCTTAAAAATCTTTAATTTATGTAGCGCTACCATAAACCTCTTCCCTTTTTATTTCAGAGGTGTCCATTTATAAAGAAAATACTACCTTATAGGGTAGCAAACAAATGAGTTATAAGGCCCTTACTCACAAGAGCTTACAATCTACGATGACAGAAGAGGTAACTGTCCGTGTAAATGCAAAATGGCTGCCGTGTACATTGACCGGCGGCGTCGCATCTCCACATTCCCAGTCTGGTGATTCCTCTGCCTCCCTCGGCTCCTGTCGTACTTATAGCAGTGATTGGTTATTTTAAGGGATTAAGATTCACAGTGAGATTTCTATTACAGCGTGTAGCATTGTCAGCGGATTTAGACAAGGCCCATCTGTGCCCATTTGCTCTCCTGAGCAGGGTAAGCTTTTATTACTGAAACACCAGTTTATTTTCTGCAAGAAGCTGAGTGCACCCAGGTGTGAAAATGCTGGATCCATGGCAGGAATACACAATCCTTCTCTATTTTCCTTTTGACATACGCCTTGGTCATGCTATTACTGAACTACATGCCTTTTATTATTATTTCTCTAATGGAAGTCCAATGACAGAGCCCATTGATTTTTAGAGATGACCCCCTGTTCATTTTGTTACCAGCGTAAATCTGTTTATTCAAGTCAATGGAACAAGTGATAATAACACAATTTTTATACAACTTTACTGATTCTTGTAGGAGAAGAGCAGAAGAGCCGCTGACCCTAAATACAGAGTATACTGATGTATGTGGTTGGGAACGTGAGTCCATGTGGTGCAAGGTTACATTTGCTGAAAGAGTTAATCCTGGCTAAGGGAGAACGGTGGAAGGACACATAGGGCATTGCAGCTTGCTGTGTATTGAGCTGTAGACTGACCAGACAACTTCTATACATTACTGAGAAGATGTACAATGTCATATGCATTTTATATGGATAGGCCCAAAATGCTTAAAGTGTACCTGTCACGAAGCACGCTGACCCCATCAGCGCCAGATCCATTCTGCAGCTGTAAGTTTGGAAATTGATACTGTGCAAAAGCAACATTTTGATACTATTGGGTTTGCACACAGTACCGACACACAGTACCGACCACTGACATGGTTCAGTGAATAGCGGCCACAGAAAACTGACATGTCAGTTCCTTGCGGCACCGCTAACTATCCCGGCCGGAGCGTATACTATGTGTATATACGCTCTGGCTGGGATCCCATAGACGGAGAGCTAACGTATATTTTCGTAATAATCACGACCGTTGTACAAAGGCCGTGATTTTACGAAAATATACATTGTGTGAACATAGCCAAATACATCAGAAAAAAAGGAAAAATTGGTAGCACATCTTTCCCCCTGTTCACACTGCAGGTTGCACGCTGCTTGTGGCTACAGTACAGACAAAAATACAGAAAGTGCAACAGCAACCCACAGGTGCAAGGTGGTATAAAAAGAGATCATTTGGCTCCTATCTGCCCAGTTGTAGGCTTCTTTAGGCCAGGAGAGGCCATTGCTACTGTGAAAATGCTAGGTACCATGTCTCTGAGGACACCTTAACGCGGTGACATGGTACACTCTGTTTGATCAACTAGTTTATTAAGATCCCCATTTTTCAATATCTACAGGGCAAGTTTTTATCGTGTACACCGGGAGGAGTATATACGGTAAGAGCTTGCACCTGTGGGTTGCTGTTGCACTTTCTGTATTTTTGTCTACATCTTAATACATGCCAATCCCATCTTGTGATCCTCACCATTTGGGGCCCAAATAGCTCCTGGTGCCATCCTTTAATCCGAATGAGCAGTGTCAATAAGGTGGGCCTAGAGTGTCAGTGCCCTAGGCCTGCAGCGCCTCTTTCTTCTTGCCCAGGGGCATGGCTAATGTAAAAGAAGGGTGAGCAGCAAGAAGAAAAAGTCACTGCAAGCCTAGGGCACGGACTCTCCTCCAGACTGTTCCTCCAGATTAAAAGATTGTTTGTATGCAATGGATAGGACCAGGAGCTTTTTGGGCCCGTGAACGCACATGGAATGACTGCAGTAACGCAACGTTATTGGGGGTTTGGGGGGGGGAGGTCAGAGGAGACTACAGATTCCCTTTAAGAGCCAAGCACTATTCTCTAAAGAGGCAAGAGCCCTGTGGCCCCATGTGCCAATTCAAGCTGTTACCCCGTGGGATACTTCATTGACTTTTATAAGGATAATAGGAATTATTTCCCCAAATTTGGAGGGGGGGGGGGGGGTTGCCAAGACATTTGGAATACCCTAAATCCCATAGACTCATAGACTAGGCCATATGTCAGTATGATCACATCTTCATGTTCTACTACGAGAAGACCCCTCTTCTCGCCTGTACCTATTTGTGTCCATATTTAATGATAGAAGAACTTTTTCCCTAACAATTCAGCAGATTCCTAGTATATGCAGCTCCAGTAAAGCAGAGCACGGCTACATCCGGATCTGATCTTCACGTTGGGTTTACATGAACAATTGAGTGTATTTACCGTGATGTCTGACGACGCTTTCATTAAGCCGGTTAGCTCATTAGTAATCCTGTTGCTTCTGTCAGGAGGGAACATCAATACTCAATGATTTCCCCTAACAGGCAGCAATCCATCTATCTGTCCACATCACAAACAGACTATTAAGGCATCTGCATGAAATGTCACATGGGTAATCAATACATGACTTCTAGGTCTCACCTTCAACTCATGACCCCAACCTGCTGAGAGGATTTTTTTTTTTTACTTTTTTCCAATCCCCTCCTAATTATTATGTTTGGACAATAGGAGTAGTAATCTACTTGAGATGGGACTCCTCGAAACATGACTGGCGTGAGATCGGAGTCTTGAAAGACTACCACCGACCAATTATCTGTAATTATCTGAGCCGTACGTTCTGCTTCACCAGGGGGATGTATCTAATCCTTCCCATCTCAGGCTTTTGCTATCTCATGTCGCTTATCCTTCTAGATCTTCTTATACATCATCCCTGTAGCACTCCAAAGAAAGCATATGTTTAGACACATCTTTAATATATATGTATATCTTGCTGGCCAGCTCTGTGCTTAGGATTACAATTACATTATATATAGCATAGGCTTCTACCAAGTAGGCCCTAAAGCAGGTAGAATAGTATAAGAACACAATATAAAAGTATATTTACTCGCATATTAGTGAATTTTCTGACTCTTATTAGTAATAAGGTGGAGCCGCATCATAGAGGGGCAGGGGTTTCCTCCCACTGGGGGCGAGCCGGCCCGCCTCCAGTGCTTCACCGCCGTCCAGGTCCCGGAATAGAACGGCGGTGTACGCGAGAAACAGGCCACGGTTCAAAAAAAGGACCATTGCACCGACATTGTTCTCTCTGCTTTATTAATATTGATTTTTAAAGTGCCCTTGATTCCAGAGCGCTATACATGCGAACGTTAAAAAATCTAAACGCGTTACATGAATAAGGTAAATGGTAGACTGGTACATAGGGATAGATGGCGCTGCCCGCAAGAGCTTACAGCTTACAAGGTAAGGGGAGGGGGTAATCTATCATGCACTATGATAACAATTTCCACCTTTATTCTGAGTGGAGATGTCACTTTCCCTCCCTTAGGTCTGTGTTACACAATTGGGCTGATTTGGTTCCCTGTAGCACTGTATAAAACTCCTGTACAGCCTGCGGCACATATCAGCCATGGCTTCAGCAGCAGCTTTATACCCCACGAAATGAAGTTTAATCCCCCCGTGTGTGACAGGGAGAGGCATGGTAGGTAGTCATCTGGGCGGCTGCTCTGTCTGCCTCTCTGTCACTCATCCCCAGGAGTGCGCTGACAGGGAGAGATCGGTGACTAGACCCGTGTCTGCACAGGAGCTTTATACAGTGCTCCAAGGAACCAAATCAGCTCAATTGGTCTGATTGGTTCCCTTTAACTCAGTATTGGGCAGCCAAGGCTGTACAAATGATTGCTGGATCATTTTGCGGCCCTTTAGGCTGTGTTCACACATGCAGTAACACAATGAAAATGCACTGAGAATACATAATTGCAGCAATTGATAATTTAATTGCCGTTCTACAAACTTTTAAAACCTCACAATCAGCTGGTGTGCAATAGTGCCTGTGTAATAGGGGCCTTAGCGGGTGGGCCCCATAACAAGTATAATATGCACAAGCCTAAAGGACAAAAATGTCTGCACATCGCACCCATGGTTGATACGAAAGCCTATCAGCTACATTAAAAACCAACCTCAGAAGTTAGTATATAATGTGTATAAACCATATTGCCTCATGTACCAACGTGCAGGTCTCTGATACACATGAGTCCCTACGCTAAACGACACGGCATGGAGCGGGCAGACAGCGGTAATCATTGCGGAGGGTTCGGGTTTGTACGAACCCCGTCCAAACCAAGTTCGGACCATCCCTACACAGGGGCTTACAAGTATAATATACCCAGTGCCTTATACACATATAACCCATCATGCCCAAATCAAGAAATTTCCAGTTTCGAACAATAAGAGCAGAAATCTCCAGACACAGATAATCCCATATAGTAAGAAGAGCTTAGTAAGTGCATTGCAGAAATCCTGTCCCAGTGATGCAGATTGTTTTGCATTCTCATCCATCCCCATTTTTCACACTGTATAATTGGCACATTGCTGAAAATAACTGTTTATTCTGATATCTGAATAGACTATTAAACCTCAGCGCTTCCAGCAGTGACATGACTCACGACTGACATGCAATAGTTCCAAGTCATTTGATTTAGTGAGTAAGAGTTTTTATTTCAATGAAAAATACAGCAAATTGGGGGCTCACAGAGGAACGCAACGTCTGTCATACTGAAGTCGTTTACCAGGCAAACTTATGGAGAGAACAGAATGGCACTTTGCTTTGAAGCTGGTGTTTTTATGTCTGCATGGAACTTCAATATGAAGGAAAACAGATTGACGTGCAAAGCTATACCAACTAACAGAAATGGGCAGACTGGTGAGCAGCAATTAGAGAATGGCTTTTTGACCTAGTATCTTGGTCAGTATGTAATGCTGACCATTACAAAGCTTCAGAAGCCTGCATAGACTTAAAGGGGTTATCCAGTGCTACAAAAACTAGAGATGAGTGAACCTTTCGGACTTTTGGTCCGAAAGCAGTTTGCTCGATCGTGATGCCTGCGATCCCGGGTGCATAGTTGCAGTCCCGGGAATATGTGGCCAGGATGCCCCCATGATCGCAGGCAGATGCCGTTGGATCAAAAGTCCGACGGTTTGCGCATCTTTAACAAAAACATGGCCACTTTCTTTCAGAGACAACACGTCTCTTGTCTCCAGTTCAGGTGCTTTGGGGCTGTCTTTGGAAGAAAGTGGCCATGTTTTTGTAGGGCATGTTGAAAGACAAACGACTCATATAGCAGCGATCTGCTGCTTCGTGCTGCTATATGCTATGGGCTGCCCGGACATCTAGCAATCACCTGGGCAGCCCCCCCTCCCCCCCATACCTCTCTGTGGCCTCCCCAGCTCTCACCCGCTCTCCAGTCTCGTTTGCTCCCCAGTCGCCCCGTGTAATAGGGGCTTTAGATATAGGATCCATACAGTCCATACAGTGTTTTTGATGCTGCATGTTTTTAGCTTTATTTTTGCTTGCTATATTTTGAGCTTGTAACAAAAGACAAAACATAAAGCTTTAAAAAAAAATGTACGTGTGAATAGACCCTTAATAATATTATGCCCACTACTGTATGTCTCTTCATTATAGAGTTTTGTGTATAATAGTATGCTGTAAGCTCATATACCCCCTTTGAGTAGTTGCTGCATACAACCAGCACGCTCTGTTTTAAATCCATGTCTATACCAGGGGATTTAAATCTCCGATTTAGGAATAATTGAAGCTCTGACCACATTAAAGGAATATTAACCCCTTAAGGACCTTTTTTTTTTTTTTTAAATGTGAACTGTCTCACTTTTTATATAGCTTTGTGGTATTTGAGGTGATTCTGAGATTATTTTGTTTTTATAAAAATATTTTTTATTGAAAAAAATTGATTTGAACAATTTAATAAAATCTATTTTTATTAGAAAATGTGCAATAATTCTATTTCATGTTATCATCTTTGTTAAACTTTAAAGGGAACCAATCAGCCCAGTTGGGCTGATATGGTTCCCTGGAGCAATGTATAAAGCTCCTGCAGCAGACGCGGCACGTAACAGCCGCGGCTGCAGCAGGAGCTTTATACCGGGGATAAATGACTTTTATTCCCGGCTTGTGACAGATATGGGTGGGAAAGTAGTCATCTGGGCGGCTCCCGCCCGTGTCTAGTCACAGCGCCCTGTCTGTCAGCACGCTCGGCGGGATGATTGACAGGCAGACAGGCCAGTAACGGACCTCTCTGTCAGTCATTCATCAGGTGTTACAAAATAGGGTCAGCTCCATGGGGCTTGCTGTAAAGTATATCTCTAAATGCTGTTAAAAACACCTCAAGCAAGATGGCTGCCCCCATAATAATGCCCTAATAAGAAAAAAAGAAAAGGAGAAGGATATGAATAAAAAATGTCAACAATAGAGCTTTGGTGTTTCCTTTACTTTTGTTATACTGTCTGCATAAACGCAGAGGGGGAGATTTATCAAACATGGTGTAAAGTGAAACTGGCTCAGTTGCCCCTAGCAACCAATCAGATTCCACCTTTCATTTTGCAAAGAGTCTGTGAGGAATGAAAGGTGGAATCTGATTGGTTGCTAGGGGCAACTGAGCCAGTTTCACTTTACACCATGTTTGATAAATCTCCCCCAGTATGCAAATATTCTATGTTCTGTGCATTAACATTCGGCAAACAGTAGTCCTTCAGGTCGAACCAATTCCATTAATTCATTCATTTACATAAATTTCACTTTACAATAGAGCTTGTATATACATCTGACTGGAGGGAACAGTCGGTTAGTAGTCGTAGTGTGTCTGAAGTTCAGCAGATCAATGACTTGGCATCAGGGGAACCCTAATAGACACAGACAGAACAGCCAGGAGCGTATTCCACATAGTATAAAGTGGAACAAGTGTTACAGATTACAGGACAAAACAAATCTCAATGCACAGGAGAATATATATCGTATTTTATGCATCCTGCATCCTCAGCGTCTCTTTATTGTATTGTTATGCGTGTAGTTACTACTTTTCTGTTATGTCTTTATATATATTTAATGTGAATCTTTACTTTTCCTAAATTTTTCTTATTTTTTGTTTCTATTTTGAGCCTTTCAAACCTACTTACACCTTTCCTTGAAGTCTAGGTCAATGATGGTTCTAAAACAAAGTATCATAGTAAAGTAAGGAATCACTACAATACACCTATAATTATAGACACTTACATATTATATTGTGTATTCTTTACAATCTGGAGAGCAGGAGAGGTTTTCTATGGGGATTTGTTACAGCACTGAACAATTCCTGTCAATTGACAGAGGTGGCAGCAGAGAGCACTGTGTTAGACTGGAAAGAACGCACCACTTCCTGCAGAACATACAGCAGCTGATGAGTACTGAAAGACTGGAGGTTTTCTAATAGAAGTAAATTACAAATCTCTGGCACTTTTTGGCACCAGTTGATTTGAAAGATTTAATTTTTTTTGCTGAACTACCCCTTTAAGTTAAAGTAGAAGTTTGGGCAGACCTCTTTTTTTCACAAGTACTGGGGAGGGGAGGCAGTATGCGGCCACCAGCGATGGAGCCGGTGAGGTAAGAGCATGTTATTTCTTTTATCCGCCCCTTCCCTGTAACTTATGAAAAAAAGAGGTCTGCCCGGACTTCTCCTTTAAGGTTCTGCAGACAAGTGACGATCTCGCAACTACAGTCTGGGCCTTGTAAAACGGCCCTAAGAATTCACTTAGTTGGTGAAGGTATTCCTATCAACAACATGGCATATAAACAGGATATGCAAAGACCAACGGCACTGTTCAGGTCTTTATCGGGTGTAGCTGGGGTGTGACATTGAGCAGTACACTTGTATTGTATAATAAGCCACTCACATGACTTCAGTTTGACTTGTAAATATGCCATTGTGATAAGATAAGCAGTAACACAGCAAGGATACAAAAGTAGTCCAGCTCTTAGTGGGAGATGCGCCATTTTATCAAAGCTCTTATGTATAACTTGAAAAGACAATCACTTATAAAGCCCTGTATACTGTAGGCACCGTCCTAAGCTTTTTTATTATTATTATTTTATATATAAGAAATGGGATAATACTAATCAGCATTTAGTATCTTTCTTACCTATTTATCTGTTTAAAGGTGACTTTTAGCCAACACAACAAACTAACCCCGTCAGGACTGGACTGATTTTGGCTTTCGGGACCAGATCCCATTTTTTAAATTCCAACCTGTCTCACTTTATGCGGTTGTAGCTATGTGATGCTATAACTTTTCTTTCTGATTCTGAGATTGTGGGTTTTTTTTACATATTGTACTTTAAATTAGTGGTAAATTTGGGAGGATATGCAAAAAAGTTTTTGTAAAAAATGCAATTTTTTCATGAAAAAATTTTCATAAAATTTTTTAAAAAATTTTAGCGGTTTAATCATGTAATTATTTTATTACCAGCATTGCCAGCAGGTTTTTTTTACACTTTATTTTGTTATCCCACCATGGGGATGCAGTGTCTCAGAACAGACAATTTCTCCATAACTTTATCTCTGCATCTTTATTATAGCCAGTTCTGTTCTGGAAAGCTATGGTCCACTGCAAACTGTGTGTATTGTGTCACCCCTCTCAGTGTTTAGGTCTGCTATTCCATTCATTTCTTGTATGCATATTCAGTTATCAGTGCCTAAGGGTATTATGTCGCCCCCCCAGTGTTCAAGTATGGTACTTCTCATGTATATTTAGTCCTATATGCCTAATGGTGTGATGATGCAATGGCTGGATGTCACGTGACTGCCCCTGCTTCCATGGTAACTCCAATGGCCATCGAGCTTTGGCTGGGGAATACCATGTGACTTCCTGTTCTACCTCAGTCTATCTCCTACCACAGAGGGGATAGGGTGTGTTGCTGCTGCTCCTGTGTCACAAGGCCGCAACCCTGCGGTATCTGCTGCAGCATTACCAGAAGTGTTCCTGGCTGTGTTCTATTCTCAAGTCCTCAAGATTCTCATCTATTCTCCAGATCTGTTTGCCGTTCTTCAGTCATTCCTTTTTATCACCTTCTCTGATCATCAACAGCAAGTATTCATCTCAGTCTCATTCCACCCAGCATCTTATCCTCAGTATCACTACTACTCCCATCATTCAGCACGCTATCAGCACAGCCTATTGCAGCATCACCCATTACTCTGCCTTATTCAAGTCTGCCTTATACCCGGTTGCATCCGGAGAGACTGTTGCTACTAGTTACCACCGTTACAATAAATATACAACTACCGTTGTTTCTGAACCTTGGCATTGGTGTAATTATTGGTGCCCTGACTAAGGACAACGAAGAATCGCATGCCCAGCCTCTGCATGGTCAGGAGCCCGGTTCTCAGCTGTGTTACCCTCGTGCCAAAACCGTGACAATCCTCTGCTCAGCAGCTGCTCCGGTTCCTGCAAGTAACTACACCTATCAGCGGAGAGGCCCCCTAGGGGCTTGGGTAATGCAGGGACTTAACTTATTGCCTGATTACAGGCATATTGCGTTTCAGTGTTGATCAGCACTGCAATGCAATATGCCTGTAATAGGCAAAGCTGATCAGACTCAGCCTCAGGGTACTATTACACGGAACGATAATCGGACGAATCGGCCCGATTCAGCCGATTATCGTTTTGTGTAATAAAGACAGTGATCAGCCGATGATCGCTGTCATCGGCTGATCGTTGATATAGGTTCTGACCTATAATTGTCGGGCGCCAACCGTGCACCACTACGTGTGATAGTGGTACGCTGGCCGGCGACTGACAATATACATTACCTGTCCAGGTTGCAGGGCTCTTCTTCCTCTGTGCTTCTCCCCGGGTCCCACGCGCTCCAGCTTCAGAGTGGCCTGTCAGCTGACAGCCCGCTCAGCCAATCACAGGCCGTGACCGCCGCAGCCAGTGTTTGGCTGAGTGGCCTGTCACCTGACAGGCCACTCTGAAGCTGGAGCGCGCGGGACCTGGGGAGAAGCACAGAGGAAGAGGATCCCTGCAACCTGGACAGGTAATGTATAACGTTTAAACAAGGGCTGCAAGGACATCGGTAACAATGTCCCTACAGCCCTTGTTAAACGATTATCGGGCCGTGTAATAGGCCCAGTAAACGAGCGCCGATCTTGCAGATCGACACTCGTTTACAATTATTATCGGGCCCCCATTGGCCCGTCTTATAGTACCCTTAGGCTGAGCCTGACCAGACACCATAGCTGTGAATCTTCCTGGCGTCACAGCAACCATAAGGGCTGTCCGATCTCACCACACAGTCCCGATGTGGGACGAAGGAAGGATCCTCTCTTCTTGCAGCATTATAGGTGCTGCGATCGTACTAATCGCAGCACCTCTAGGGTTAACTGCCAAGATCTGGATTCAGTCTGAATCTCAGCAGCTGCGGGAGCCCAGCTATCACTGACAGTCGGGGCCCCCCCCCCCCCCACAGCTTCTGCCCCTGTGATGTACCAGCACGTCCATCTTCCGGTACGCTATGCAGAATAGGACATGTCAGTATGTGACGGCGGAAAGGGGGTAAAGTGTAACTGTTATTCTTTTTTGTTTGTTTGTTTTTTTGCAGAAATCAATAATACAAGTGACTTTCTGTACTCAAAAAGCTGTTTTCCTACCACCCCCACAGAGCATAAGGGACACAGAAATCTTGCTGCTTCTATAGTGGAGGAGGCTGCAAAACAGCTTTTTGAGTACAGAAGGAAACTCTTTTTCTTAATAAACCTATTACATAGGTTTCTTAAAATCGCTTGTACTATTCATACTGATTTCTGAAAAGTGATATTTGAATGACAGTTACGCTTTAAATCTTGTTTACTAAGATATTAATGGATTCCTATAGTCAATATATATATATTAGTATCTAGTATATTAGTATATTAGGCCATTAGTCTAATACCAACCTGTAGAGCCATGATGCACTTGGGTTAAGTTAATGATGTTTTCCTATTATTGATAATCTATCCTGAAGATAGATAGGCCATCAATATATGATTGGCAGGGTGCTGATTTCTGGCACTCTCATTGATCAGCTGTTGTAAAAAATAAAACAGCACCTGCATTTACATTGTGAATGAAGCCAGAAGCAGAAGGCTCCATACATTGTGCAGTGGACTTGCCAGGTTACTGCAGACTGGCTCCCATGCACTTCAAATAGATCTGAGATATATATGTCAAATGCGAAAAAAACAGAGAAACAACGTAAGGCCACGTTCACACTTTGTAAGACAGCGGCCGTTCTGTGACACGGCCATTTCATAGAACAGCTGTTGTGTGTGAAGTTCACCCCGACCGGTACTGCAATACTAGCCGGATGAACATCACTTCTTTGGAATTGGCATGTGGGCACGTTCGTGTGTGCCCGTGTTCCAATTAGCCATTGCAGACAATGTAAAGTCCAGCTGGAGCCGGACTTTGTATTGTCCGCACAGTCTATTTTGTGCAGCAACTATTCAATGAATAGTGGCCACACAAGATTGACCTGTCAGTTTTTTGTGCGGCCGCATGGAATCATGGCTGGAATGTAGTCAGTGTGTATACACTCCAGTCGGGATTCCACAGTAATTAAAGCAATCGGCCGCAGTCATTAAATAACAGCCGTTGTTGCAAACCTGCAACAACAGCCGTTGTTTAATGAAAATATACGTTGAGCGTGACCAAAAAGGTAAAACTGGAGTTGGTGCAAATAATGTAGGTGGAGTTACTGTAGCTAAAGGCTATGCAGTACAGCTGATTAATGAATTTTAGTTCATTTGACCTATTTTTGGGCCTCCCAGAAGAGGAAGGAAGGCTACCCACAGGCACATTTCAAAACAAAATCGGCATTGCAAAATACAGTACATAGTAATGAGCCTTCCAAACTTTGAAACTTAAGAAGAATAAAGAACTTACATGATTGACTTATTTCATACATAAGTGCATATGAAATAAATTACAGTTAAGTAAAGGTTATACATAGGATTACTAAAAAGGATATATTGTATAGAATGTATATTATATTCTTAAAGGGGTTATCTAGGAATCATAAAATTTCTACAAATGCTTGGGATGGTGAAAAAATAAAAAGAGCATATACTTACCTACCTTGATCCGTTGCCGACAGTCCTTTATCCTCCTGCCTACTTCCTGGTTCCTGATGACACTGTTGTCCCTACAGAAATTACCCCACAAAGCGACTCACTAAATGAGGCAGTTATTGACCGAGAGGAGCAGGGATGACTAGTCATCAGAAGCCAGAAAGTATTTGAGACTTTCAGCAAATCAGCTATGGGGAATAAGGGTAGGTGAGTACACCTTTTTGAGGTTGCTTAGCCATTCCCACTAGGTATAGGTGCAATCTCCTTCCTTTTTCCCCAAACTCTTCCTTTAATTGCTGTAATTTATTTTTGTGCCGCAACAAAGTATATTCTTGTTTTGGGTCATGAGAAATATACTTACAAATATCAATATCTATCACAGTGTAAATTCGGTCCTCCCTGTCTACCTGTAATATAGTGAAGAACAAGAACATGTTATATGTTTCTTTTTTATCATCTGAAATGTATTGTCAACAATCCCAAAGGCTCTAGCATGCTCAGTAATGCTATCTATTAGGTCAGCTAAATCACTCCTAAAGCTGAAAGCCTTTTAATTCAGTAACAATTAACCTACAATGATTTGGAGTGGAGGATTTAGTCAATCCTGGGAATTATATAGTGTTCTAAATGGCATCAAATGTTTGCATAAATCTCTGTCAGAACCATACCGAGTAGGTAGCATTGCTAGTAGTGATAAGCAAACATGTTCGTAAATGTTTGTACTAACGTACCTACGAACATGACGCTAACTGTTCGTCTTCATAGGTCATGAAGAATTCGTTCAATGATCAGAATGGTTATAACGATCATTTTTGAACATATTTACGAATAAGTTTCCTCCCATCAGGTAATGTAGTAGCCATGTTCACTACTGGTATTACTGTGATTGGCTGTACGATTAGCGTCATTACGTATGTTACGTACATGTGATAAAAACGCAACATTGAGGCAAATTTTCTCACAGCTTTTCCTGATTCTTGTGCCGTTCAGTAGGGAGAGTGACACGAGCAGGGACAGCATCTGAATTTAGTTAGGCAGCAATATTTATAGTGGTAGTAAATCAGTGTAGGAAGGGATAGCTGACCGAGTAGGGCTTAGGGCTTAGAAATTGTCAGTGTAGGGAGGGTGGCAGAATCCAGCGTTTTAGCACTATGAAATTTTATTTCTTAACCCTGTAGTATCCAGGCGTCCTCTGTGAAAAAAACTTAAGAGCCTAACAGTCCTTTTAAGGACTAATTTATATATATATATTTTCATGAATCGTTCTCTCTGGCTCTGCTGTGTGCCAGTGATTGCCAGTATAAACGGAAGGGTAAATAAAACATATACTAATGCTTTGCTATTATGTATTTTACGCTTTTCACCTGATAACCTGTACGCATGTGCGTAACTCTACACCGAAATGTACGCTTCTACTGTACGTTCATTATTTATTCACGAATGTTCTGCGAACACGAACTAATCATTTTTTTTTATGTTCGTGTTGGGGATCCGAAAGAAACATGGGGACGTTCGCTCATCACTAATTACGGTACCCACATAACATTTACCTGCAGCATCAACTAGAATCCTGGTATATACCTTCTGTCCACAAATAAAATAAAACACAGGAGGAGTTACACAGGTCTTCTGGTTATACCCCAAAGGTTGAGCGGACTTGAGGAAACTGTCCGTGTTCCGCAACTTCTCAGAACCTGAATGCTCGACACTTGACTCCTAGTATCTACAGAAGTTGGATGCTGCCCTAGGGTGTCTTGGAAAACATGGATACAGACAGTGTTTTCCTAGCAGCTCTAGGGCAGCATCTAACCTCTCTAAACACCAGGAGTCAAATGTTGAGCGTTCACTTTTGGAGAAGTTGCCGAATGTGGACAGTTACCTCAAGCCCGCTCAACACTACCCAGAAGGCAATCTACCAAGTGCCTTTTTTTTTTATTTAGACTCTTTACTGAAAGTTAAAGGGGTTGTCCAGGCTCACAAAAACATGGCAGCTTTCTTTCAAAAATAGCACGTCTCCTGTCCTTAATTTGGGTGTGGGTTTTACAGCTCTATTCAATGAAACAAATGGAGCAGAATTTTATTACCACACACAACAATTGTGAAATTGCTGGGTAGTTTCCAAAAACGGGTAACATCTGGGGTTCCACTATACTGGTATCTCAGAGACTGTGCAAAAGTGACATGGTGCCTGAAAGCTTTTCTAGCGAAATCTGTGTAAATTTCCCAAACAGTAGTTTACAACCACAAATGATGTACTGCTATGCTGGGGAAAAAAAATTATAACAAAATGTGGGATGCTTTTCTCCAATTATATCTTCTCCAAAAAAAAAAACCTATGTGTAAACACATCTATTTAATCTGCTGAGGATTTTAATCTGCAGATTTCAGAAATGTATTTATATGGTCTAAATCCGCACCATCAAATCCTCAGCGGATTAAGTAGACATGTTAAAAACGTACACGTAAACTACATCTCATTGAAAAAATATTACTTTCTCACTTCCATGAAATGTTGCCTAAAAAATCCCGATTAAAAGAAGGATCAAAAGTCTACTAGGTGTCTCTTCGAGTCTGAGGACTATGGTGGAGTTAAAGAGATACTGTATTGACCTAACACCCCCCCTTCCTCCGCTCACCTGAAGCCCTTCCCGGTCATCTTTTCTATAATGCACCCAGTGGGCCTAAAAAATGACTTTATTCCGCATCAGCTGAGTCCGTGCCCCAGATACGCCTCTCCTTCCTTCTCCGCCCTCATGATTTGCCATGCCCCCCTTAAGTAGTTATCAGAATCATCCGTTTCATACATGTGTCATAGTGTCCGAAGCGGTGCACTGCCCCACTGAAGCCTCTTGTTTTAGGCCACCTTCTCGGTGCACCTGTGCCGTCTTCACCCAACGTTCAGGACTTCTCATTTATGCAGCGCAAGAACGGTGAAAGTGGGTGCAAAATGTAGCCTGTAACTCTCACTGTGCTTGTGCCGCATGAATGAGAAGTCCCAAACGTTGGGTGAAGATGATGCAGGAGCACTGACAAGGAAGCTTAGAACAAGAGGCTTGAGAGCGGCAGTGTGCTTGCTATGTATCGGATGCTATGGCACATGCGCAAATTTGATGATGCTAATAACTACATGATGGGAGTGTGCCAAATGACGAGGGCGGAGAGGGAAGGAGGGGTGTAGCTAGCCTAGGCCACAGAAGCCTTGGCTGTGCCTCATTGGCTTGGCTGATGTAGAATAAAGTAATTTTTTAGGCAAACCAAGTAACCGG